>NW_027279998.1:57500-319091 GCF_046629955.1 Centroberyx affinis
CCTCGCCTTTGGGAGGAGACTGGTAGAAATGTACGAAGATTAGCAGAAATGATAGATAGTAGAAATTGGTTGTGTTTTCATTAGCAGGGGAATATTTATTACCACAGCATCATGAGTCTCCTGTGCATTGTTCTTCTGGCTGACATAAATGGGTCTTGCGGGAATAATCTGCCATGTTAATTCTAAAAGAAAAAGTTATTTTAGGACGGCGTGCATGAGTGAAATAGAAAGAAATGCGTCTAATTTGATGCAGGTTCTTTGTTGAGCTGTAATGGGATGTTCCAGCCCAGTGCCTGTGTGTTTTCCCAGTCCGGGCTGTCGCTTTAAGACAACGATAGCTCTGTGTCTGATTAATTCAATGTACGGCGACGCGTTAGTGGAGAACCTTATTACCAGCCACAGGGAGGGAGAAAGACACTGGGAATAACAGTCTGAATACAGCAGCTGCACACTGTAACCGGCTTGGATAAATAACTAGAAGATAGAAGTTATTAGGCGATTATTAACCCGCGGATGTTGGGATGAAGACATCTTGAAGATGGGTTGTACATATTTGGAATAAAAAGTCTGCAGCAGCGCGAGAGGAGGATTTTTCACGAAGTCAAGTGGAGTAAAAAAAAAAAAAAAATCACATTTGATCAAAAGGAGGGGGGAAGAAGAAACCTGACCGGGAGGCATGTCGTCGGAAAAACACGGTGAGTGGGGGTTTTATCCATATGATGTTAACGTTGCGTATTCTATTGTAACCGCTGTAATTGAAAGCCTAATTGAGCCAATTCTCCCCCTCAGACACACACACACACACACCTCTATCCCTCCATCCTCCCCTCATCATTTATCCTACAGTGACAAATGGACACGGTTTTGCCACCGTCGGGGCTGACGATATCGTTTTCCATCTGCATTTTTTTTTTCTTCAGCCCCCCCTTGTCAACATCTCTGCCATCCGCTATTTATCTGCAAAGCGCTGTTTCTATAGGCTGGTGCACCGCTGTGTGGGAGCAGCCTGGCGAAAAATCACTATAATTAGGCTGCTAGGGGACTTACAGTGCGTCTGTGGTACTCAATACTGAGTTTATACTGGCATTATCGTACTAGTAATAGCAATAGGATTTGTTTCTGTTATCATTTATACCTGTACTTGCATGATATGTTAAAGATTTCCTCTGATATTCTTCTAAAATCTACCTATCCATCTATTGTAGGATTACAATGTTATTTTTTCTTTTTTCTTCTCCACTTCTCTCTCTCTTATCACAGGCCTACACTCTTCTGACTATACAGAAAAAGATAGTGTGGGTGTCTGTGTGTGTGTGCGCGCGTGCCTACTGTGGCATGCATGCCTTGACGTGCGCGTGTTTGACAGGCTTTTAAGTAGGCTACGTAATGCTCTCGTGCACAGTAGCTAATTTGCCTCGTCTCCCCCAAGTTTCCAGCGGTGGATTCTTCACCTCCGCGGATGTTGTCAAGGTGTGTGGCGGGTAGAAGCGCCATGTTACCGGGGGAGGAGGCTGGGAATGAAACCCACAAAGTTACACTGACATTGTAGAGGGCACAGACTGCAGCCCTTTTAATGTGGCTGTTTGTTGGATTTTATTGTATGATATCTAATTTTAGTCAAGATTACCTTTTCCCAGGATGAGAGGCCTGCAGAAAACAACAGTCCCTTACGAAAAAAAGAGCTATAGTAATCCTATAAAATACTTTAGAAGGATACTATAGCCTACAAATACCACAGCAAAACTAGGGGTGTGAATGTTAGGCTATAGGAGATATCACATTTCTCTCTATATATAGGAGTAACACAGTAATTTTGGCCCGTGGCCCAGTGGTGATCAGCAACATGAATGTGAAGTCACTGTATGGCTGTATGGAGGTTTTCCCTGCTGCTGTTCATTCTTAACATCTAATCAGGGCTTTGATTCACACCTGGGGTGCAGCGGAATTAATGCAGTTAATTAGCTGCTAGGAAAGAAAACCAGCAATATTAATTTTACTATTCCCTAAAAAGCACTAATCTCTAAACATTAGGCAGTAGTTAATTAGTAGTCAATATTCTGCCAGCTAAAAGGTACTAGTCACTTAAATATGTAAATTCTCATTTAGATAACAACATTTTTTTATTAGTAGTATTTCCTTATTCACAAGTCACTATTTTAATTAGCATTAGTCTCTAATCCTATTCTACAGGTAGGGTGTATTATTCATTCCTTACTTGTAACTATTAAAGACTAGTTGCTATTCCACTCTTCACAATGTTCCATTGTTACTCGTTGCTACTGAACAGACTAGTAGTTTTTCAGTGAGTAGGTTTTTTTTTTCCGCATTTGATACTAACAACAGTTTGACTAGTAAAACCTACAAATTGTCTGATCAGCATTTAGTTTTGGCTTGTTATCATTTGACTAGTATTTATAAAATGTGTCTAGTAAAAATACTACTAGTCAGTCACTATTTACATTGTGAGAACTGGTCACTAGTACCTATTCAATTAGAACTAGTATCTATTATATAGCAAGCAGTAAAATTACAATAGCGACTAGGCATAGTTACTGACAGAATAGTGACTACTGACTTGTGACTAAAAATAAGCACTAGTATTTTTTAGTAAATTTTGGTGCTTTATAGGGAATAATTGTTAAAAAAAATCAGCTGCCATATCACAGAATGCTGTGTAAAGCCATTGGTTTGGCCCTCTGACCAGCTCATGTTTGTTTCTCTCACTCATCACGACCTGAAAAAACTGAAAAACCACAACACACCTGGTTTCTCTCTCCTGTTTAGTTTTTTTTTAGTTTTTTAGTTTTAGTTCAATTTTGATCATTTTCAAAGAACCTCAATCAGTGTTGGCACCACTTTCTGATCTCCACTTTCTTTTTTCTCTCACACTCTCCTCGCCGTTCCTCGGTTGTGTGCCATCATGCTACTGTATCCATATGACCTTTGGAAGGTGTCCCTTCCCTCGTGCTCGCTCCCTTCCCCTCTGTCTGCTTCTGGTCCAGTTCTGCTTGTGACAGTGTGAGGGACTTATGTAACGCCCGTCCCCAAGCACAAGTCATCCCTCATCACTCAACCATATCTCTCTCGCCCGTGCTCTCTGGCTGCCTCCTGCTCTCGTTCTCCTCTCCGTTTCCTCTCTTTCTATCCCGTTAAGTCCTCCCTCTTTCCCTCCTTCCCCCCAGCTTCCTCTCTTGCTTCCTCACCTTTCTGTCTTTCTCTTTCTCCTTCTCATTCCCTCTCTCTCCTCCCGACCGTGTGCTGCGAAGGCCCTGTCAGCATGGATTACTGCACTTATCCGCTTCTCTGCTGTGAAAACATGGCACCCTGTCAATCACTTGTAGTGTTGAAGAAATACTGAGCTTTAACAACAGGAGCGGAGGTGTGACCTTAAAATGTTCAGACGTGCCTCAGACAGACCATCTGATGAAGCCCTTCCGATGGCAAAAATGTCATATTTCTGACCTTTTATCGCCGATAAACCTCGTTTTTAATGGAGAGAGAATTCAATTGAATATGTCAATCACTGTCATCATTAGCACACAGGCTGTACTGGTGGGAAAGAGGCTTTTTCTTTGTGAATCCTGTTTGATGTCTTGCTTTGCAGCTCAGCTCTGTGTAATTGTTTTTCCCCCCTCCAAGAGCTGAGATAAGGCGTTTTGTATTCGACACACTGGCATCCATGTAAAGCCGGCAAAGTGTGCAGGTGGAAACGCACAAGCGAGAGATCTATATAGTGCTGAGGATGTGTAATAGGAAAGTGAGAAGCCGGAGCATGAAGATTAGATAACATGCCTTCTCTCACACATCTCTGTCTTTCGTTGTTCTTTTCTTTATTCCTTCTACCCCCGCTCTTATTCTCTCATTATTTATTTGTCGTCTCTCTCTCCTACCCTCTCTGTCTTTATCTTTCTCTCTCCTTCGCTGTCTCCCTCCCTCTTCCTCTCTCTTTCTCTCCCCTCTCTTCCTATCCCAGGTCTCGATGACTCTGGCCGTCAGACCATGCAGCCCCCTCCGTACCTCCCCGGGCCCCAAGACCCCAACGTACCCCAGCACCCCAACATGCCCCCTGCGCCCGGCTCCCAGCCCAACTACCCTCCTCCGCCTCCGCCTCCGGGCTCAGAGGGCTACCTCCAAGAGACCCAGTTCCACTGCGGCCCGCTGGGACCGCCGGGCGCACCGCAGGGCTACACGGTGCAGACCCAGGGCCCCGGAGGCACCATGCCCCACCCCCCTGTGGGGTACCTCCACCCGGGATACCCCCTTCAGTTGCAGCCCTGCACAGCCTACGTACCCGTCTACCCCATGGCATCGGTGAGTCAGAGGCGGAAAGAGATGAGGCATCTGGTTTACTGTTTCTTCTTGCTTTTATTGGGTTTGGTAGTAAAGTTGGTGCAGGGTTTGGGGTGTGTACAGTAGGTTAATACATGCTGACGTGTCATATCTCTCTGAATGTTGGTCCCCTGGCTCATTCTGGGAACTGGTTACAGCTGAAATAAGGAACCAAAAAGCAACAATGAAAACATGTTTTCATTGTTCTTTGTACCTTGAAGAAGGCCTGGTGGGGCCGCAAAACTTTCTAACGTTTTAACATGAAATAGCCAAGAATAATAAAAGCTTTTTAACTTTATACAGTAGAGAGTGCCTTGGATTTTTTTCTTCTTTTTTCTTCTTAAGTAGGCTACGTAATGCTCCAGTGAACACGTTTGAAGCCCATGCAGCGTTCCTCATCTGATTAACATTGTTTTGTAGTTTATTGTCAGTTGCCAGTTAACTAACTATGCATCTACTATTGTGTTACTACACCACCAAGTCTCACTACCAAGTGTCATGAGATGAAGTGAGAACAGAGCTGGAGCTGAGTCTGCTGAGACTAATCTGCTCCACCCTATCAGCCTCTTTTAATAAGATGTAGAGGAGTTATAGAAGTTATAAGAATATGCTTTGATGTTAGCCTATATAGTTGTATAGGAGTATAGGGGTTTGTATTGGATAGGAGGACAACGTTATCAAGGGCAACATCTGTACTGAAACCTCCTCACTTTGCAGGCTAGACACGATTTCACAAGTTGATCACAGTTTGAGACATTTCTGGGCACTGGATCCACCAGAGCTCAGACACACACAACCCTTTAGGTTCAGGGCCTCTGACAATAACTATAACATTAGCCACAAGAAACTGACACTCTAAGATCGTACAAGATACATACACATGATAAAAATGTTGTGAATCACTTGTGACCATCAGTTACAAACCAATGGTCAATACATTAATACATGCAGCTGTTGTATGAGCTCAGAGACTGAAGCTGTCTGGTGCAAATATAAAAAAAAATTACCCATGACTCCAGTGAGCACCTTCTTTTAAGCCAACTTTAAACAGACTTTAATTTGGTTAAGCATAAAGCAAGGACGCACTCTAATATCCCTCTCAACTCTTACAGCTAATATTAATTATTGCCAGAGGCTATGAAGCACAGAGAAGATGCTTCCAGAAGCTCAGAGGAGAGGCACATCTGAGCTCTATAGGTGGCTCGTAACAAGGCGGGCCCAGTGAAAACCGTCCAGCTGGCTTTGAAGGCTAATCTTCAGGGGCTCTGCACTGTGATTAACTCGTGAAGTCTCGCCTGATTTGCAAGGCAACCAGACTGTAACAAATCCATCTAAATCACTTTGACGGGCTACTGTCAAAAATACAAATAAAGTTGTTATTATTAGGCTACTTGGTATAATCTTTCCTCTGCCTCCGCCCCTCACCCTAACCAGGGTCATGTCCCACCCCCATTATAACGGCTATGTCCTTGTTTTTGCCGCTGTCCTCTTCTTTGCTTCAGTAACCTTGTTCCTGCGTCTTTTCACTGGAAAGTGCTTTGTAAGCAGCTATACAACTGTTATACTCTCTTGTAAAGTGCTCTCTCTCTCTCTCTCTCTCTCTCTCTCTCTCTCTCTCTCTCTCTCTCTCTCTCTCTCTCTCTCTCTCTGTGATCAGGGTCAGCCCTACATGCCAGGTGGAGGAGGCCACCCAGGGATCCCACCAGGCCAGATTCATCCCATGCAGATGCCCCCCAGCATCACCCTAATGGACCGCCGCCCGCCCCACGACTACCTGCCCATCGCCGTGCTCACCACCGTCTGCTGCTTCTGGCCTACAGGCATCATCGCCATCATCAAAGCAGTGCAGGTTAGTGGCAACCAGCGGTGTTTTAACGTCATATCACCTTCACCGGGGATTTAAACCCACCCTAAGGTCAGCTTAGCCACCATTTTATTTATGGAGACATTAATCTTCATGACCATCATTTATAGTACACATAACAGTATGTAGTATCACACTGATGAAAAAAGACATGAATTCATGCTCTTATTTCAAAATATAATTGATTTTTGTTTATATTGGTGATTGTTTGCGTGATGATCATGGTGGTCATAGTTTTTGACTTTTTTTATTTACTACTACTTTACTGGCTGACAAACAAACCTATCAACAAACTCTATTCTACTTTTAACACTTCATGGTATTATAAGATGTGTTTTGTTCCAAAATGAGATATCCACCAAGTCTTGTGGAATGATTCATAGCACAGAATTAAAATAAATGATGGTGCTTATGAGGTATTATGGTTCTTAAATGATAGTAGGTAAATGAAGACGGTTATTAACGAAATGAACTCTTTTACAGACTGGATTCCCTATATTACAGGGACATTGAATGATGCACTTCTATTAATGATTTGAATAGAATAGAATAGAATAGAATGGAATAGAATAGAATAGAATAGAATAGAATAGAATAGAATAGAATAGAAAGCCTTTATTATCATTGTACAAAATTAGGAGTGCTACTCCTGATCAGTGCAATTAAAAGACACAGGGAACAAAACAGAAACAAAACAAAACAACCTCAGCAAACAAACATCCACAGCCAACAACACAGGTTCTAAAATAATAAGTAAAAATAAATAAATACAATGTAATTTTGCACTAGAATAAGTGTACTTGTTGCACTAGAATAAATGTAATTATTGCACTAGTATGAAGTAATTGTTACACTAGAATAAATGTAATTATTGCACTAGTATGAATGTAATTATTGCACTAGAATAAATGTAATTATTGCACTAGATCCAGTAGGATGCCCTAGAAAGACAGTTCATCATATTGCACGTGAGGGGTCATTCAGTGCTTGTTGGAGTTAAGTGTGCTTATGGCCCAGGGAAAGAAACTGTTCTCAAATCTGGAGGTCCGTGCTTTGATGGTCCTGTAGCGCCTGCCAGAGGGCAACAGGTCAAACAGGTGGTGTCCAGGATGAGAAGAGAGATTTGGATATATGACTCATCATATCTCAAGATTTGGAGGCCCACTTTTTGTATATGCAGCACTTACAGAAGTTTGATCGTGTGTGCAGTGTGATTTTAAATGGGCTGTACACAGTGAAGAAAATGTTGAGCAGGAAACATGGGAGCGATGTTCGTGCAGAGCTTGTAAACCAACCCATGGACTGTCCGGTTGCATGTGATTTACGTGATTGCAAGGCAGGAGAGTGCATCCCTGAAGGCTAGTATGGAAACATCGACTGTGATGGTCATGCACCTCTTCTTCTGGTTAACATGGACAACAACTGAAGCACGACTTGCTTGGTGTGGATGTGATCTGCTGTTCATTTGGGAGTTCATTGAAAACATGCAACACAGACCTACAATTATATTGCTTTGCTGCAAGGACTCTGCCATCCAAGGCCATCTTGTTATTTCTGCACATGAATTGTGAAAGAACGAGACTTGACAACAGGAGAGACCAGTGTTTAAGAGGAACGGGTCGAACAGCATCTGATATTTCACATACTCTGATAAAAAGAGACAAAGAGAAGGAAACTGCCATTGCAGATATCAGAATTTGGGTTACAAATGCAATGAGAACTTATCTTGTTCAGTGCTTTTTCTTCCACGCAAGTGAAATATGCCACTGCACTGTCACTGTACCCAAAGTTCATACTCCTGTCTCAGCAATGTCCTCTATATCGCTTCTGCAGAAAAGGCACGGTTTGCTCTTTTATGAGCCTCCATTGATTCTGCTGCACAGCACGAGTTAAGTCGAGCGTGATGGAAGAAACGTAAAGCATCAGTCTGGTGGCTACCGTGGCTTATGCTGCCTGTTGTTTCTCGCTGTAATGGTAGATTGTGCTGACCGACACGCACAGAACAGACCACATTATGTAACGGCACCATTGTCGGCGCAGTGGGACAGAATGGATTTTTCCTCTGGGCTTGCTTAGCTGGGTTTGAGTTGAGTTGAGCTGACAAGGCATAGACCCACCGGTTTGAGCTTTATCTGTTGTTATGGCCTGTTAATGTGTGGTGTGGCCTCTCTCTGCAGATTCAGGATGTACCGCAGTGAAATCGATCCCTTTGTGGTTTTTTAGCTGTTTAGCAGACACTGTTAACTAGACACTCTCTCTTTCTCTCTCTACATCTCTCTCGCTCCCACTTGCGCATCTTGCTCTTGTTATATAACCTCCAATCTAATTTCTCTTCCCTCTCTTGTCGTTCTCTCTCTGCCTCCCACCCATCTACTCCTCCCTTCCCCAAATCTTAGGTGCGTACGGCAATAGCCAGAGGGGACATGGTGACGGCGGAGATAGCCTCCCGTGAGGCACGCAACTTCTCCTTCATCAGCCTGGCGGTCGGCATCGCCTCCATTGTGCTGTGCACCATCCTCACCGTGGTCGTCATCATCGCCTCGCAGCACCATGACGACGACTGGGAGCCGTAACCGCACGCACAGCCAGACAGACAGACGGGATAAAACGTGGAATATACAGTATTAACTAGCTAACTACTCTCAATCGGGTGAAGAAATAGGAGCACTGAAAATGCACTCACTGCTACTGCTTACTGCTACACTGAAGGTCTGAACGCCGGCCCTCTGTGTACAGTTACACACACACACACACACACACACACACACACACACACCTCTGACTTAACCATCCAACACTCACCACCGACCAAAAACTACCAATCACAGCTGACATTCAAATGCCAAATACAAGTAGCTGTCCAATGAGGCCCGGTGTTGCTGTTAACACAGTGACCGTTTATTATTTACAATGAGATATCAGCTTAGCAGGGGAAACAAAGCTCCTAGCATTAACAATTCATTCTGACACTGATTAATTGATAAGGCCTTTCCAAATGTAGTTAGATCAGAGGATAGGCCGCTGTGTGTTAAACCTTCAAACCACATAATCTATTAAATGGACGAACACAATAGCTGAAATTAGAGACACTACATTCAAAGAGGCATTTTCTTTTTTTATTTAGGATAGTTACATACGCACATATTAGTCATACAAGTATAAGTATTCATGTATTTTTCTGTTACAAAATAATGTGCCATGTTGAAACAGTGTTTCACTATTGATTAACAGAATAGTATTATTACTGATACACTTACATAACAGACTGCAAACTGATTTACAGTGCAGTAGTGTTAGAGGGGATGATCAATACATACTCGACACAACCAAATGGAGAGCGGACTGACAAAGTGACTGTCTAACATAACCAAACATGGAATATTTATTTGAGAGTGTTTGAACTGTTTCTATGTTATATGGACATTTTAGTCGGATGAAATAGTATTGGCCATCATACCTTATGTATTATGTTTGTTTATTTATTTAAAATCTGTTATTTATTAATTTATTTGATATCTACCACTGCATAGTCTTAGTCTGCCATTATTTACAGTATATCACTAGCTTATTGCAGCTATCTGACACTTTGAAATTGGCTTAAATTTGATATCTTATGGGATTACATTGCACTTTCTAGTAACAAAATGGCACAGCAGCTTACGTTTATAGTTCTTAGTGCATGATAAATATCAGTTCGTTTTGAAGCTGATGGGCTTTAGTGCAAAAATAGCTTGTCTCCCAGAAGTGGTTGGTATATTTCCTAAAGATTTCATATTTCTAGAAATGTGTAGTATTTTTCACAAATTTTGGTGGTGTAAGTGGAACAAGCTACTGTCATAACAAGGAAAAAAGGAGACAATTTAGATTATGAGTATTTGAATCTAGGGTTTGATAGATTTGCAAATAATGTTTTCGCAAGTATTTTAGAAATCTATTGGGCTATTTTGTGTTGCACATCTCCCGTTATTTAATCTCTCAGACACTGTATATGAAAATAACTACTTTGAAAAGGTTCTAGTGCAATGTTAGACAGTACCTGCTTATGAGGCTGCATAACCCTGCATGTCATCCTCAGTTTGTTTCCATTTGTCTTAAATATTGATGCTAGTTGTGAGGCTGTGAGCTCTTACATTTTTTTCACAAATTTTCTCCAACGATTAAGGGTTTTCCCTCATACGTGTGTGGCTTTTCTGATGTAGCGTAGCACTGAGCAGCAGGCACGCTGTTGTTTGTAAGAGCCAGAGTGGCTGTAATGTAACAGTATGAACCGAAGGACCGGAGTACGGTGGCCATGTTAGGACATCCTCAGCCGCCTTTGTCATTCGTAGATGTACTTTGTCAGATTTAGCTGGTCTTGCATCGGGTTTAGCTGTTTTTTGTCAGACTTAGATGGAGTTAATCAGAGTTAGATGGACTTGAGTCAGGTTTAGCTGTCTTTTGTTAGACTTAGATGGAGTTGTATCAGGTTTAGTCCACCCAAGTCCACATAAATCTGTGGATTTGTGGACTTTAGCTGGTTTTTTGTCAGATTTAGGTGGACTTGGGTGCACCAGGACCAGATTTAGGTGGACGTGGGTGGACTAAACCTGATATAACTCCATCTAAGTCAGACAAAAGACAGCTAAACCTGACGCAAGTCCGGCTATACCTGACAAAATACTTCTACGGATGACAAAGGTGGCTGAAGATGTCCCAGAATGGCCACCGTACCTGAGGTTGCAACCGGCGAAGCAGGAGTTGCGGTGGAACTGAAAATGAATGTTTCCAGTAGAAGAGAGAGAAAAAAATCAATGCCTATACTATATTGTAGCACTTTCCTCTCTTTGAAATCTTTCTTCTCTGAACCCCTTACATTTTCTCTCTTTCTCTTTCTCTTTCTCTCTTTCTCTTTCTCTCTCTTTCTCCCTGTCCACATTGGTTATTGGACCTAAACGGCAACATATCTCTTCTGCTTCTCCCTTTCCTCTGTTGATTCCTATGATAATGCTATTTTTAAAAGAATTATACAGAGATATAAAAAAAAATACTATGTTTGTTGACAGCGACCACAAAATAGAGATGGTATAACTACGGTTGTTATTATTGTATTAGAAAGTATGAAGTTTCCCAGTGTTATTATTATTTATATTATTTTTATTATTATAATTATTATACCAAGTGGCAACGGCTTTGCATTTGATTATCACTAATGTATAATATGAAGTGCATTTGACAAATTAGTCCTTATTTTAATGACACAGTGATCTTTAAGTGTTAAAAAGAGCAAATGAAGCACAGTGCTGTTCCCCTTAGTGCTGTTTCTCACCTTTGTACAGAAGGGAAATTATTCTGGAGGTGATTCTTATTCTTAATTTATTCTTATTCTTATTCGTCTTCTTAATAGAGTCACTCCTGGCATATCTAGTTTAGACAGAGCTAGGCTGCAGCTCCCTATGTGCTTTCTAATAGGACTTTTCTGTGCGACGATATTGGCCGAGCAAAATGAACTGTAGCTGTTTACTATACAGTTGGGAGATTCTGTACCTCTTTTTTCTTTTTTTTTTTTGGAGCTTGTAAATGCAACGGGTTGCTCGTTCAAAGAGGCGGCTGCCAAATTACCTGTGTACATGTGCTTCTCTTGGGGTTTATTATTATGTTCATGGATGTGTTGCACATGCATTGGTTGTTTCTGAACTTCAGTTGTTTGAATAATGAATAAAAGAAAAAAAAATTTGGTTGTGCACGACCTGCTGGTGTACTCTGTGGGCCACATCTCTCTCTTTAGGTCTGTTTCTTTTCCTCCTCCCCCCTTTTCTCTCTCTCTCTCTCCATCCTCTCTCTGCCTCTCTCTCTCTGGCCTTTCCTCTCCCTCATCTCTAAGGTGCTATTTATAGTTGCCCCGGTTTTCTCCCTCCCTGTCTCTCTCTCTCTTTCTCTCTCTCTGTCAGAGCATGAGCTATCTCTCACTATCTAGTGTTTAATCACATAAGGACCTGGGTTTAATATAAACTTTACGGCTGCTAATTCTTCTGTATTGTAGGATGGAGATTGTTTTCTTGCATCATCTCACGTACAGTTGAATATCACCCAGGGTGGTACTGTACATGTGGCATACAAACCCAAATTTAATTACACTACAATACAGCTAATTCTGCTCTAACTCAGCGTTGTAAATTGGTAACATGTCTTTTCTATCTCCTCTTTGCTTCTATCGTTTCCTATGTTTATGATTTCTCTGCGTAAATATTGTCCAGTGGAAGGTGAAGTGCACAGACCCAAATGATCAGGCAGTGAAAAAGAGGTTGGAGGGAGAAAATAAAAGTGGGAGCCGAGCCAGACTGTGTGTGCAGGATCACAGATGGTCATTTAGCCTCCCGAGGAGAGCCGCCGTCTCTGAGATCGTTTAACTTGGACTCACGCTGCACGCATCTCTCTTCCATTGCATGGCTTCCCAGCTTCCCCTGGGTTCACCACGCTGGCTGTCTCGCTGTGTGTGTTTGTGTCATCACGCGGCGTTCAGCTATAGGCTGTCGTATCCGCCGTGGCATCAGGGCTGATTGATAATCACTGGCAATATTTGAGAGTGCTGCAAAATAAACTCAGCCTCCTGCGACAAACACAAACACACATGAACATGCGCTTCATTATGCATAGATACTAACCTCCTCAACACACACACACACACACACACACGCATAAACACACACACCTGCACACATAAAAGCTTATACATGCACACACACAAACACACACAGTTCCTCTGTGCTGCTGCTGACATTTGAGATGATGTAGCCAGGAAAACAAAGCCAGTGATTCATGTTAACCCCCTTTCAGCATCATTATACATCTGCATCAATGGGTCTCTCTCTCTCTCTCTTTCTATTCCTACAAATCGCTTGTCACTCCGGATCCGGAAGTCAACCATCAATGCCACCATAAGGACACACATACTGCAGAGACACTTGCAAAGGACAAATCACAAGAATCTAGACTGTATTTATTATTTGTACAAAATAATTTAAAACAGCGGTGACTTTAACCATGATTGTCATGTACGCAAGAGATACAGAAATATTGTATTGTTTGTACAGCAACTGGAATGAACCTGTGTTGTCAGTGTGAGAGTGATGTGTGTGCAGTAATTTTGGGGGAAAAGATGGGTGATGATCCAGGAGGTACAAACACCCGGAGCGGGTGTGAAAACGGAAGCATGAAGGTTGGAGAGCAGAGGGTGAAGGGTTTGAATCTCTGCACAGGTAACATGGCTCCCTCCAGTCTTTCCTTTTGTCCGTGTGCCCTTGAGCAAGGCATTTAACCCATATATCAACATGTGTAACTGTTGTGCAGTTCTGATCAAAAGTATGGACTTTTTCCTGGATAACAAAAATAGTCCCAGTCCCCCCCCCCCCAGTTTCTTGTACCGAGTTCCCAGCGTCTCTTATCGGAGGATCTTGGTTCTGATGTACTGGCAGAGGCAGAGGGAGGCGGTGCTGCAGTGGTTCCTCCGGGGCCGCAGGTGGTGGTGAGACGGGCCGGACAGACGCTCAGACACCAGCAGCTTCACATATGCTGCACTGTAGGTCATGAGCAGCTGGTGGGCTTTGGCCTGCAGGAACACAGTCAGATCGCAAGACATTCTTATTGTGAGTGTCGACATCAGTGTGTCATATGGAGATTGACATTTATTGATGGTACTGAAAGAATTTTCCTCTAGTATGTAGTCTATAACCCCACTTGAATTAACCTATCATGCAAAGATCTTCTTCCCCTTCTACTTAATAATAAAAAAAATAAAGTAATGTAATGTACTGTAATGACTGAATGAAAGGTATTTTCACATCAAGGTAGAGTACAGTCTGTGTTTCTCACAGTACTAAAACTCATGGCAAGAATAAGCAATAGTGATTCAAAAAAGGGGGATTATCCGCACACTGACCCTATGGTCGAAACGTTGCACTATACTGAATAAAAGTTTTTAGAAAGGAGCTTTAATCCATTGTGTGGATAATACCCTTTTTTAATCACTTTAACAATGTCTTAATTCAAAATATAGGTACTTCTACTACTCTTTTTTTTTTAAGAATAGATGATAGATAGATAGATAGATAGATAGATAGATAGATACATTTGTATTGCGAGTTTCCATTAAGAGTTTTAGTGTCTAAATGCTGCTTCAGAGGCTTTTCCACCTGACAAGAATAAAATTCTCGGGGAAACACTGAATACTTGTAATTTCTTGGTATGAAAATCTAATTTGGAGATAGCCTATTGAATATTGGCACAAAATATAACGACTTCAGTGTGAACATATCTGTCAAACCCCACATTTTACACATAGGACAAAATGAATAGATCATCAGCTCACCAGAGAATCTCTTATCCTCATTTTTTGTGCATGCTGCCTACCATTTATGATGCTCTGGCTCCACCATTCATATCAATGAATGGTGGATCAGTGTCAAGTGGGCTTGCTCTGCTGTGCCCAGAGAAACAGGCCTAAGAAGCCTTGAAGCATTATGTAATTTCATTAAAGTGACAGAAATTATCCTGGGCCTCCCACCTGAGCAGGTAGCGCTGTGTCAGGGATGAGGCTGTAGCTGGTGGTGATTTTGGAGTCCTCCCGCTGGCTGGATGAGGTACTGCGCCCCGCCGCCTCATTACCCAGCAGCAGAGGCCTCTCCTCCTCTGGGCCCGCCTCAACCTCTGACCCCCCGACCTCAGGGTCAGCAGCCGCTACCTCGGTCACAAGGACCAGATAGGACATTCGCTTCTTCAGTTTCTTCTGGTAAAAGAGTGCGATGGGATCATTTTAAATTCCTTGTAAATGCTACGAAATATAATATTACTCTTCAAAGAGTAAGTCAGGCTATAACTTCTGTTTGTCCGGTTTCTATTAAATAAATAAATAAAAAAAATCCTCTCAACAGTTCACAGAATTCTGTTTCTATTGATTTCAAGGGGACACTAACATGGGCACACACAAAAATCAATAGAGCAGCAGAGCAAACAAAGCGACAGATGTACTCTACTCACTCACCTGGGTCTTGTTCGCCACAGAGCTCCTCTCCTCTAGAGTTTCAGTCAGTGTCCTCAAACAGCGGGCCATGTCCCAATACACACAGTACAGCTGACGGAGAGAGAGAGAGAGAGAGAGAGAGAGTGAGAGATGGATCAAACAACACAAATGCATTAGTAGCCTGCTAAAGCCAATTTGTTGAATTTGCCGTTCATTACTAATGCACTAGAGTCTGCAGTACAGTTTGAATTTGCCCTTGGACTCGCTGTGAATTTTATTACAAGCACATAATTTATGTATTACTTCACATAAACGTCTTTACTTCTGCATAATTAACAGCCTGGTAGAGATTTCATTACAAGCCCTAGTATAGAGCATTTACCATTCCATCTGTACAGCTTTTTTCTTTTTCTTTTTTCCTTGCAGATCCTTGGAATATTCTCTACATCTGTAAATATTTCTGTTTATTTTTTTTTCTGTTACTGACGTCCATAACTTTGTGTCAGTGAAATCTGTCAGGTTCCAATAAAGAACCATATGTGTACTGTATAAGAAAGAGACCTAACAAGAGACCTAAATTTCTTTTTTTTTTTTTTTTTAGTATATGCTACTTATATACTACTTTCTTATACATACACCCTATCAAATAATTTCTACCTTTAATTTTTTTCTATTCATAGTATTCTGTTACATCACCACATGGCCATCTTAGTAGGAAAATATGATGATTGTAATAAATTAACATGTGATTATAATCAAATGACAGCCACAGCCATAAGCTGTGTGTGTAAAGCTGTGTGTGATAAAACACCATATTGGTAGGAAATGCATGTGGCATCTTGGGAATACTATGAATACTAATTTGAATACTAATTTTATGTTTATGTATATTTTATGTTTAATGTGACCTATGTGACCAACCCACCCCATTGAATTCCCTCTATGTGACCAATAAAACTGATACAGATTATGAAGCATATTTTTCTGTTACTTCGCATAAAAGTCTATAATTAAAACATTAGTAGCAACACAGCAGAGATACAGGAGCCTGTCTCCTCAGGCTAAGCAGCCATTGGACGGGGTCTTGCCTCAGTATTACTGCTTCACTGGGTTTTAGAGGAAGTACCTGCAGTTTTCCGGTGCAGTTCTGAACCCAGTCGGCCACGCCCACCAGCAGCTTGTGCGTCACCATCCTCTCATTCACCTGGATTAGCCGAACGTCGAGGTTTATGTTGATCTGACCGGACACAGGCAGAAGTTTGAGAATCAGTTATTTAATCACAGGTTTATACTTATTACTAGGGATGGGACGATATATATTGAAATTCAATATATCGCGATACAAAAATGTGGGGCAGAAAAATGAATCGCAATATTAGCTCCATTTTGTTATGCTGTAGTAATCACAAATGAGACGGCTTGCCCATTGCAGTTTCACAAGCTCTCCATCCAAATTATATTATTGTCACTTTGTAATGGCATTTTTAAATTGTTGTTTACATTCTAGCAAGCCAATGCCATCGCTAGAAAGATTTGTGGCTCAGAAATAAACATAATTCTGCAGAGACTTTGTTGTCATTGAACTTTTATTTATTACATCCTATCATGGTTGTATTGAATCGTGAACCCCATATCGCGTATAGAATCGTATCGTGAGATAAGCATTTCATCCCATCCCTATTTATTACGCTACTTATATCAACACTGAATTACAGTAGGGGATTTTAGAGCAGTCTCCATGAAATGATGCAACTGTTGACAGGATTCAGCACAGTGACACAGAGGACAGTCAGTTCTGCTTTGATTTTGTGTGTAAGTTAAAAATCCAAAGTCCCCTACATTCCTTGCCAAACTGTTTAAAAACCCACCCAGCTGGGATTAATAATTAATTATCATAAATTTCAGTTCCTGCAGATTAGTTAGACAGTTTAGTTTCAATATATTGTCTCAAAATGTCATATTTGTCACCATGCTTCTCACCAACATCACACAGAGCACCTCACCTCCTTGTTACTGTGGTGCAGGATGAAGATGACGGCCGTGGTGAGGAAGATGGAGACCAGGCTGACGGAGAGACAGAGGACCCAGTAGTCGGTGACGGTCATGTAGACGTGGAGGGTGGAGAACACGGCACACCACACCACCACATACAACACCTGGAGGCAGGGAGGCAGAGGCTGTGAATGAGTCTCGAATTCCACTTCAAAGGAATACACTAAGTTTTAGGGAGTTTGGCCAAGCAGTGACGAGAACAAAGACACCAAAATCATCCTTGTGTCCCCGATAGATTGTTTGCTACGGTGCTCCATGCTAACTCTTTAGCAAACACCATGTTGAGTGATAAAAGGAGACTACTGACTACCCCAAAAGAGAGAAAAAGAGAACTTGTAGCAGCTCTGAAGCTAAACGATAAGTAATCCTGATGATATGAATGAGATACAGTCAAGTCTGGCAGTTTTGTTTAAGAGATTAGTAAAACATAAACAAAATATGATATAAAATAGCGTACTGTTTTGAACCAGCAGGGACTACTTTCCCTGTTTTCATAGGAGATGAAGGTGGTGGGTGATGGGAGACAAAAAAACAAAAAGAATACGTGGTTGCTCACCTGAAATAGTTGCAAAAATAAAACTGGCTACATCAGCTATATATCATTTAATGATCTTGCATTCTTGCACCCTGATCTTGCAGTCTACAGGCCATATAACAACAAACTTTTATTACTTTTATTACTAAAAGGTCTTCTTACTTGTATAATGTTAGTTATAATGCTAGTCGCCTACGATCACTCAACATGTTTTATGCTAAATAGCATGGAGCAGTGGAGCCAATGATCTACTGGGGACACATGGATGACTTTGGTGTCCATGTTCTCATCTTTTAACAGGTAAATTGTCATGTCTAAGTCATGGCTCCCATCTGTAGCCATTTTGCAGCAGCGAATTTGCAACCCCCACAATAATATGATTGTTTACTTGTGATGATAACACGCAATTATTATCTTTGGATCCTAGAATTTGAGCATACTACTTATGAGTATGTGCAACTCTTTTAAGAAGTCTTAAAAGAATGAGAGAGAGA
Source organism: Centroberyx affinis (assembly GCF_046629955.1). NCBI lineage: Eukaryota > Metazoa > Chordata > Actinopteri > Beryciformes > Berycidae > Centroberyx > Centroberyx affinis. The sequence continues at coordinate 75,770 of NW_027279998.1, forward strand.
TGAAACAGAGGTAGTGAGAGAGTTAAAACTATAGATGGATGGAGAGGTAGAAAGTGATATAACAGTAGACTGAATGATACATGGTTAGGATTAGGCTTAGTTTGGGTTGGAGACAGAGGTAAAGAGTGGGATGAGCGTACCGGTGCCATTATGAAATGGAAGAGGGCGGAGTTGAAGACCATGAATCTGCGGACAGAGGGAACATCCAGAGCCGACTTCAAAGGAACCTCGAAGTCCCCGACTGGAATCTAATGATGATATGATGAGACAAAATGAAATTAACATAAATAAACCACAATACAAGATACTGTAATATAGAAATCTGTGAAATTGAATCATATTTAAGAGACAAAATAGCATCAGTGACACTATTATGTAACTGCACACAGAGTAAAGTGCTTTAACAGGGGTATGTGTGTTTCTTTTTTTCAGATGGAATGCAGTCTTTATGAATCTCTGGTTTATTTAATTTGTGGTGTGTGTGTGTGTGTGTGTGTGTGTGTGTGTGTGTGTGTGTGTGTTGACCTGGAAGCCATCCCTCTCCAGTAAGGTGCGGCACAGGGACAGATCAAAGCTGGGATTTAGTGCGGAGTAGCTAGGCACTGCCAGCACACACTGACCTGAGAGAGAGAGAGGAGAGAGAGAGAGAGAGAGAGAGAGAGAGAAACAGAGAGAGAGAGAGAGAGAGAGAGACAGAGAGAGAGAGAGAGAGAGAGAGAGAGAAACAGAGAGAGAGAGAGAGAGAAACAGAGAGAGAGAGAGAGAGACAGAGAGAGAGACAGAGAGGGAGAGAGAGAGATAGAGAGAGAGAAAGAAAGACAGAGAGAGAGAGAGACAGACAGAGAAATGAATATGAATTTTATTACTTTAGTTGATAAATGTATCAGGCATTGGTATGTAAGAAACATAGATGCAAGAGGGAACATACATTCAATAGAAGAGTGAGAGAGAAAGAGAAGGAGAGAGGAAGAGAGAGAGAGAAAGAGAGAGACTTTTTCTATTCGCTCACTCATTGTAAGTCCCTCTGTATAAGAGTATCAGCTAAATGCCTAAAAAGGAAACACAATGAGAGAGTAAGAGTCTGGCAGAGGCGTAGTTGTCTGAAAAACTATTTCAGGATGTTATATAGAAAGTGACAAAGAAGAAGAAGGTTTGAAAGGAGAATAGAAAGCAACACTGGCTGGCCACAAGAACAAGTGACTCTGTGCTGCCAACCACACCAGACGGGAAATTAAAAACAAGGACAAAACCAGGGAAGCCAGTGAACGAGATTAAACGATCTCCCTCTCATTCAAGTCTTTACATGTCTGTTGTGTTTGAAATGATGATGATGCCTCTCTGAATTGGAGCCATGATGCTGTAGAAGTTATAGACGCTTCATAAAGTAATTTAGGAAAGCAGTGCTGTTCTCTTCCCCTTTGTACAAGTCTCTAGTGACATAAACTAAAGATTTGGAATTTGTTAAACAGGCCTTGCAGGCAAATTGTTGGTTTTCCGAGGCAACTGGAGGAGAAACAAAATGACCCGTACAAAATGACAGTGAAAGTGTGACTTGCATTGTGTGACTGGTGAAGATAATCACACATGACTGTTTCAGACGGACTGTTTCCAGATAAAGTTCCAAAATGTGAAGAAGTCTGGAGGAGGCCCTTAGGTCACTGTGAAGTGTAGCCTACATGCTCATGTGATTTGGCACGTAATCCCTGCTCTGTATTACTGTTCTCAGAAACTTGAAGTGAGGTTAGACTGATAAATGAGTTTGTTGCTATATGGGGCCGATATTGGCCTTTTATTAAATATCAAGTATCGGCTAGTTAGTGTCCTGCTGCTGATATGATGGAGATTTCTCCCTGAGCACAGATTCATAAAAACTGTCTGTAAAACCATCCATTTAATTGTGCAATAGTGTTTTTTGTAAATGAATTCTTAAAGGTAGAATTTCTCTGCCATTGAATAGGTGCAGTGGGTCACCCTGCATTAAAGAGCAGCTAACACTAAAAGAATTTAATTAGTCTGTGTTTCAGTGGAGAGTTTTTGTGTCCCATGATGGTCTAAATGCTGTTTCAGATGATTTTACACCCTAACAACAACAACACGATTTTTGGGGGGGGAACACTTGGATGTGTCACCATGAAAATGTTAATAATGTAATGATATTGAACATTGGCACAAAATATCGATATTGCTATTGGTATCAGATTCGGTATCAGCCTTCAAAGACCCATATGTCGGTTAAATCCTAGCTTGAGGCATAGAGGCTCAGTTCCTCTTGATCATCTCATTTATATAATTCTTTCTAATATAATTTTTACTTTGCTTCATCATTTTATTCACAGATTTTTATGGCTGACTATTACTGTACCTTACACAGCTGTCTTGAACCTTGAACCTGCATGTGACGCATGCGTCTAAATAAATGTTAAATGATCCACAGTATCCCACTCTGAGGGGCTTAATAAAAGTAGACCTGTGTGCTGTACGGTTTAGCAAATAAAAACTTACCATTGGACCATTTCGGTCTGTTGTTGGCCTGCGGCGGAGGCTTGGCTCGTCCGGGTTGAACATCGACTTCGCTCTCCTCCATCACGTTGCAATGCCCGTTCTTGTCCTCCATCATCGCAGAGAAAACCAGATCCTGATGGAGAAGGAGTGTATCAGATTAGAGAATATCAATCAGAACAATTTAATTCACGCAGGATTTTTTTTCTTGGTGGCGTTGGAGCGGAGACAAAGGGTGTGTGTGTTGTGTGATACGCTGCAGACTATTTGTGATTTCTGAAAGTATGCAACTGGTTTTCAAAAGTTTCGGTGAGCCCTATAAGGTCGTGAAACCTGTCAACACTTAAACATCCATGTAAACTTTCAATCCAAGTTTTAAAAAAAAAAGAGAGATTTTAGGTCTTCATGTGACAGCAGCCATGCACCACTACACATTCACATTAGAAACAACAGTCTCACAGAAGAAATGAATGCCTGCGGTCACTTTGATAACCTAATGACTGTAATATATGACTGTGCAATATACTGTAGCTGTGGAGGAAGACAAACCTAAGTAACACTATGATACCAGTATTTATCACTCAGATCTGCAGGTTAAGATGTGACACAGGATGTTGCCATGACAGGATGATGGAGTGACTGATAGAGGAAGTTGACATGTTAATATCTGCTTGCTCAGTGAAACAAGCAGACACGAAGCTAGACGTTTACTCCTTTGGTTGTGTTTTTATAAGAGATAGAGTTAGAGATATCACACTCCAAGAAACAGCACATCACACCAAATGGCTGTAATCCCTTTCTTAGAGGAACCATAGCCTTTATCTATATCACAAACATGGGTGGTAATTTAGGGTGCAGTGGCTGAAGAGAGGCTCTTGAAAAAGTCCCCCGTTTCTAAATCAGCAGGAAACCTTTAGATCACTTCTCCTTTCAGAGCTGAAGGCATCACCGCTGTGTTCCTGTCATGCTGCTATCTACTCACACAGGCAGCACAAACAGGCTAAATTTAGAGGACTAGAAAAAACGATGACATGATGCATTTTCGTTTTTACGTGTTGTTACAGATGACCATTAAAGTGAATAGCAGAATGTCATTTTTTGAGGACTTGGTCTTCACCTTATGGGCAGCTAACTGAAGCAGTTTCTGTTTAAAGAGGATAAGGAGTATCTCTAGCCATGAGAGAGATATACTGTACCTCGACTGGGACCCTCCTCTTCTGCTCAGCGTACGCAGCACACTTCCTCTGCTCCTCTCAACAGCCTCTGTGAAAGACAGAGAGTGGAGGGGGGAAAAACTAAAGAAAAGCTACATGCAGACAGAACCGTAGCACACTAACAGGTCTTTTTCCATCTTGCTCTCTCGCCTGCCTGCCTGTGATGGAGCCGCATTTTGGCGTGGAAGTGTGAAAATTCATTCCGCAGTCGTGATGTCAAGTTGTCTCCTTCGTTCCCTTCTAACCTCTTTCTCTTTCTCTCTCTCTCTCTTACACACACACCTTCTCTCATGCTCTCTCTCTCTCTCTCTCTCTCTGTCTGTACTCGCTCATTCTCACTTCCTCTCCTGTAAATAATCCACAATGACTCTGAACCAATTTGTCAGTGCCAGTTTGCACTGCACCTGTTCAAGAGTGAGGGGGAAAAAATACACAGCGTTCACACATGAAGAAGCAAAAGGCACAGGCTGGGTCTGCACATCAGCAGCATGTTTAGTGTTTCATTACTAGAAAGAGGAAACTGCACTTCTTTGAAATGTCTCACATCTCAAAATTGTATTTGTGTTTTCTTGTTCCTGTCTGTATTTATGGCCTTTCTAGTACTGTAAAGCACATTGTGACAAACCTATTTTGTAACTAAAGCTGACTAGAGACGATTCATTTCTTCTATAGGCTGTGTCTTATTTCAGGTGCAATTTCTAAAAGGGCACTCAACAACTTTATGTCCAAAAGTTAAACTGAAGCCTGCATGTTGAGGCATTTCTGTTTTATGCCTCTCCAAACTGTTAAAACCTGTTAGCTAAAAACAGTTGTCATTGGAGTCAAGGGTAAAAGAAAGAAGAAACAAGCCAGGGCATTCTTCTTTCAAAGGGAAAAGTTTTTAAAAAGCCTTTATTTTCCTATGGCTATTCTACATGTTTCAGCATAGGTGCCTTCAGAAGTAGGCTATCTAAACTGAAGCTTTTGAATCATGCCATGACTAAGCATGAAAGTCCATGTTTTACACAATTAAACACATCCTACCTGCACTTCAGCTGAAGGTCCATCAAAGTCCCATTCACTTTAACGATGTTGTAATAATTGTATTCCCTTCCTCACTGAAAATACAACTCCATCCTCCCCACAATTCCACACATAGTCGTCTTGGAAGCGGACACAGCACACACAGACTCTCGAGTACTTTCATTTCATTCACACTGTAGTTTCTCCCCTTCTTTCCCCTGCTCTCTCTCTCTCTCTCTCTCTCTCTCTCTCTTGCTCAGCGTGTGACTCAGATCAGCCCTGCCGCATGACTGTTGGAATGCAGTCTGTGGTTCCCAACCCGGCAGAGACAACACTAGAAAGAGTGTGAAGGGTGCTAGGTCACCCAAGTGCAGCCATTATCTATATGCAGAGCCTTATTGTGAATTGACCTGGCACTATAGGCATGAAAATGTCAGAGCGACCTATTTCTCCAAATTCCAAAACATGTGTCATTTTGAAAAACTCCACCCTGAACATCTGTAACATCTGGTGAAAACCTGAGACCGGAGAGACAGACGACCTGCTGGAAGAACTGACACATTTTTCTTTGTGTGTGATTGACTAATTACAATTTTCTATTGTTCAATTATTTTTATTGTTATTATTGCTACTTTTTTTAATCACTTTTTTGCTTTGGCAACAGCTACTTTAATGCCAGTAAAGCTCATATGAATTGAATTGAATTGAATTGAATTGAATTGAATTGAATTGAATTGAATTGAATTGAATTGAATTGGCTATGCAAATTGAGTCTTGGTTTTTATGGGTGGGATTTCTGCTATAATCAACATAGTCATCACAAAAAGAAGCACTGTCATCATGATGGATAACAAATCAGCCTCATAGCTACACAATGAAAACTTTTTCATGACATATTGGTATTTTATTGGCATTATAAACATTATAAACAGACAGAGAGACCGACCTCATGCACTTTGTTAATTTTCTTTGGTATCATGTTATGGACTGGCGGTTTTACTGGAACTGTCACACATTAACTCATGCCTTGGCTGTGGATTCAGGGGGTCAAACAGGGGGCACACACACACACACACACACGCACACAGCCACAAATGAATCTCCTTCTGTGGAAATGTGGACATTTTCTTGTTGTTTGCTGTTACATTTGATGTTAATAAGATTTAATTCTAAACAGGTATTTAAATTTAGTTTTACTTTGTGTTACTGACCTAAACTGAGTCACAGTAACATGGCTCACCTAAATTACAGCAGCTGCTGGTGTGTGTGTGTGTTGCAAAGTCTGCCCCCATGTGGATAAAGGCGGTAAGTTTTGTTGTTTTTTTATGAGACATAAAAAATATGGGAAATTTAATTGGTCATGAATTGCACTTAAATACTGACAATAATTATCCAGATCTACTGCAATTCATACAGTGGGAAAAACATTTGGTTCCAGCTGAAAGGCGCTGGAAGTCCTTACAAGATGTTTTTTTCAGCAGGGGGAAATACTTTACAGCGGCAAAAAACATAAAGTATGTGCAACGATGTGAGATATTAACATTGTATCTCAATATGTCTAATACTGTCTTATATTTTCAAGGTTTCATTTTTTTATTCCGATCCGTGACGACAGAGTCATGTGACCGTCCACCTTGGTCATATGATCAAAATTTTGCAGTGGATGCGCTCAGCTCAGCAGCACAGAGAGATCGGGGTGTTTTCGACTTTGGAGTGTTTTCAACTTTGTCTCTCTCTCTCTCTCTCTCTCTCTGCCTTTCTCTGGTTTTCTTTTGAAACCCATCGCTTCATTTCAGCTTCATTTGACGGAGTAAAGTCGATGTTGGCAGGAGTTGGATCTGGATCTAATATGGGAACAAGAGGCCGCCGTGTTCCGCTGACATTACTTGTCTGGGCTGCGCTGCTTCCCTGTGTTTTTACCCGGTTGAGACAGGTACAGTGGTTCTTCCCCGGCTCCTAGTGATGTGTGTTGTCGCATTTTTGTCGCAGCATTGCTTTCAGGTGTAGCTTCTGCGGCCTCAGGGTTGTTGTTGAGGTTTGCCGACAAACAGGCCATCTCTTCCTGTGTCGAGATAACATCATCACTTGATCATATTTCTCTCTGCTGGTCACATGCTGTAGTTATTTCTCCTGAGTTTACACTTCCCTAAAATGGTTGTTGCTCTAGGTTGGCAAGGTTAAAACTCCTATTCCCTCCCCTAAGCCTGCGAGTCAGCCTGTCTGTCTTTCTTTCCATAAAATTGATTTGTATAGCGCCTTTTGAAACAAGGTTACAAAGTGCTTTACAAGATAAGAAATACAGCATAGACAAGAGCCAAGTAAAACATAAATAAAAGACAATAAAAAGAATAAAACAGTATTTTAGGTAATGGAATAAAATACAGTGAAAAACTTAAGATAGAAGGTCCTGCTCCTCATTTTCTGTCTCCCTCCATCTGTCTCTCCCTCAGATTGAACCACTGTTGGTTGAGGAGCAGCTGCTGTGGGGGAGCAAATGGGCCGAGGTGGACACCTATAGGATCCCCCTGATCACCTTCACCCCCAGGGGAAGCCTGCTGGTCTTCGCCGAGGCCAGGAAGGATTGGAGCAGAGACATAGGAAAAAAGTTCATCGCACTGAAACGATCCACAGACAGAGGTCGGTGGACTGGACAGTCACATGAGAGACAAACAAAAAGACAAAAAGTATACACACAAAACACACACTCATACACACACACACACACAAATAGAGAAAGTGTGGCGCTTAACAGATGCACATTTGGGAGTGGAAATATATACTGCATTCTAGGGCTGGGCGATATGGACCAAAAATCATATCTCAGTATTTTTAGGCTGAATGGCGATACACGATACATATCTCGGTATTTTCTACGAAGTGGGCTAAATGTTCAGTTGTAAGTAGGGCTGGGCGATATGGACAAAATCAAATATCACAATATTTTTGACCAAATACCTCGATATCGATATTGCGACAATATTGTAGGGATGACTATTGGTGCTTTCACAAAATATTTACACAATGAGATTTTGGATAAATAATCATCAGTAATGTGGATATAATGACTAAGTGGGTAAAGGCAGATATTAGAACAGCTATAACAGTCTGGTAAGTTCAGAAAATCACATCACTTTACTGTAATGCAGCCTTTAAAACCAGGAAAAGACAACACTTATGCCATATCATGATATTACGATATCCAAAATGTAAGACGATATCTAGTCTCATATCACAATATCGATATAATATCGATATATTGCCCAGCCCTACTGCATTCACAAAACAATTCAATATATTGACAATGAAATATTGTCACCACAATAGTCCATGATTACTTATGTTGAGGATAGTTTCCATTTTTTTTCCTTGATGAAAATAGATAGTGAGGACAATTTGTAGCTACTTTGGCATCAAACTGTACTTTTAAATTATGAATATTGCTACCTGATGGTAATCAGTCATAACCAAAACTGCTATCTTTTCAATTTCGACTTCTCTCGATTTTTTTATTGCTCAACAATGAAAAGTGTGATTTTTCTTGTACCACAGTTTTATTATTGTTAAATGTCTAATATATTCTTTATAACAGAAAGCAGCATCACGACAAAAACAGAAGTTGCAAACAAACAACATACTGTACATTAGCAAAAATTCAGTTAATACACAGGGAATACAGGTGTGATGTGCAGGAAATAAAAGCTAAGTTATTCCTTGAAGGAACATGTCTACTTTGTGATTTGGGAGAAACTTGATAATGTCATTCATTTTATGTTCTGCTGTCCGGCATATGTTGATCTAAGAAGTGTGTTGTATAGCAAAATGGCTTCTGTTTCTATGAATTTCTTTTGGCTAGATGATTATGAAAAACTTGAACTATATTTTAGAAAGGGTAGTTTCCATAACGCTTCATTCGTAAAGCATGGGGAAAAAGGCAGAATGTTGTGTTTGTGTGATATCTGAGTTTGATCTGTTTCTTTGTTATGATGCTATACATCCATGTAACTACTTGGCAGTGTCATGTAAGTCTGTGTGTGCTGGGCCTTGTGTGTATGACACTTAAATAAACTAATTAGGGCTGCTAATTAGGGCTAATTATTTTCATTGTCGATTAATCTGTTGATTATTTTCTCGATTAATCGATTAGTTGTTTGGTCTATAAAATGTCAGAAAATGGTGAAAAATGTTGATCAGTGTTTCCCAAAGCCCAAGATGACGTCCTCAAATGTCTTGTTTTGTCCACAACCCAAAGATATTCAGTTTACTGTCATAGAGGAGTAAAGAAACTAGAAAATATTCACATTTAAGAAGCTGGAATCAGAGAATTTTGACTTATTTTTCTTAAAAAATTACTCAAACCGATTAATCGATTATCAAAATAGTTGGCGATTAATTTAATAGTTGACAACTAATTGATTAATCGATTAATCGTTGCAGCTCTAAAACTAATCAATCAATCAGTCAAAAACAACCAAACTCACTTGATGTTTTGTGTGGATCCGTCTTTCCAGGAGCCACCTGGTCGCCCATTTCCTTTATTGAAAATGACGGACAGAGGCTGGACGGCATGAACCTGGGCGCAGTGGTGGTGGACGAGGAGACTAAGTCGGTGATACTGATCTACTCCATGTGCTTCCACAATGAGCAGTGCAGCCCGTCCAGCACCATGATGATAGAGAGCAAGGACGACGGCCTCAGCTGGACGGCGCCTAGGAACCTCTCCATCCAGCTGGGAGTCATGAGCTTTGCTCCTGGGCCGGGCTTCGGCATCCAGGTGAGAGGCTGCAGCGTTATACTGTCAAAATAAGAAAAATATTTTGGCATGATATTTTCAATAGCCTTTATTGGCTATAGGAGGGTCTATGCTGGCTACACACGATCAATATGATATGATGATATTTGGAATGTTTGGAACTTGAAGAATGAGCTTAACCTTCCACTTCCTGTTTGTTAAAACTGCAGAATGCAAACACCTATCTGGGCTTTTTGTTTGTCTACCCTCTTTCTCCTCATGTGATGCTTGTTATGTTATATCACCCTGTTATTAGATTAAATTGGATTGGATTATTGTCTGTTATAGTGGAACATTATCTTTAGCCTATCCCTCATACATGCAATAAGTACATACAATGCATACAAAGCAGACAATGGTGCATTTGAAATGGTCGCAGCAATAGAATTACTATATAGCAAAGAGTGAGCATCTGTATAGCTTAAATTATAAATATTTTTTGTACAGATTCCTGCTAGCTCTTGGGACCCTAAACCTTCTGTGGGAGCTGTGAAATTATGATTCCTGCTTTGCTATGCAATGAGATGTTGAGGATGTCAGAGAGCTGCTTTTGTGGTTCGCCAGTAACTTTCCCTTCAATTTTAACTATGTCGGTCGGCGTGTTTTTACTCTTTGCATTTACGTTCCCATCGTCTTGTAACACAAAGAAAATGCTTTCCTCTTGCCGTTTGTTGGCCGTTTTAAGAATCATGTAATTGCTCTCGTACATATAGCAAATTTCTGTGTTCAGCAAACCCATTTGAGATTTACAGTTTGATTTTTACAAAGTGAAGTGACTGCTGAGTTTTGTTTTTAGAGCTTCACTCACACTGATCGCAGTTCCACAATTGTACAGAATTCAGTTTCTTTTTTTAGAATGAAATTTACCCTTTCTTTGTGCAGTTTTGTGTGTTATGTGATGAGGCTATGTCCCTTCATATCTTTGTTCTACAGAAGCGCTACCTGCCACATAAGGGGCGGTTGGTGGTGTGCGGGCATGGGAAACTGGATAGGGACGGAGTTTTCTGCATCCTGAGTGACGACCACGGCAAAAACTGGCGCAACGGAGCCGAGCTGAAGAGCATTCCTTACAAACAGGAGAAGAAATATCTGGACTTCACCCCTGATGAGTGCCAGGTACACTTGGTGCTGTTCATGAAAATATATTGCGAATCAGACAATGTTGCTCACATCTTTTCCTGACAAGGCTTGCATCACTTAAAGCTGCTACGTGTAGCATTTTAACATGAATAAATAATTACCACGTTAGTTTTGAGACGTTAGTATTCACGTTAATACATTGACTGAGAACATTGGCAGCCTCTATCCTCCTCCACACTGCATTTTGCATTGTGTGCCACCCGGTCTGATTTTGTGGGAAATCTGGTGGATTGCTTCACGGGACAAAACAGGAGAGTTGTTTCTCACTTGCCTCTCACTTCATCTCTCTGTCTCCCTTCAGCCGTTTGAGATGACGGACGGCAGCATCGTCATCAATGTGCGGAACCAGAACAACTACCACTGCCAGTGTCGCATAGTGGTGCGCAGCTTTGACGGCGGAGAGACCCTGCCCCTAGACCAGGTGTCATTTGACCACGCGCTGGTGGACCCCGTAGTGGCAGCTGGTGCTCTGCAGAAAGAAGGAGTGCTCTACTTCACCAACCCAGCCAGCACTGTGAAGAGTAAGGACTGTTTCTGAAGCATAACACCACAGTCAAAAGCCACTACTGGCTGTTCTGCTGCAGGTTTGCTTTACCTCTCAGAAGTCATGAGCTCCTGTTGTTTTCAAAAATACAATTACAAACAGCTCACAGAGACACACTGCTGCCTTGACTAAAGTAATCCATCATTTTCAATAACACATGTATTGTATAATTTCCTAACTTGACTTTATAAGGCCAATTGCAGTCATATCAAAACTAGTTCAATTCGGCCAGAAAATAACAGTGTAAATAACAGCGCGCAGTAATGGAAAAAGTGGAAATAGTCCCCATTAAACACAATAATTAGCTGCGTGATTACGTTATTTTTGTAAAAACTGCAATACACATGCTACACATGCTACACATGCGTTAGTCAATGCAGCAGCATGTGTCTGAGCTGTTTATAAGGGATTTTTTAAAAGAATTTCAGCCTCTGACTGTGACAAACACACCAGCGGGTTTAGCCTTTTCATGAGCTTTAATGGCAATAGGAAAAAAGTTAAATTACACCAGTGTTATCCTTTAAGTTGGGGGTCAACAGAATCTCTTCTTCTCGGAGCGTTATTGACTGTTGTAGTTGTTGTTTTCCTTCATGCTAAAAAAAAAGTTATATTTTAGTATGAGTTCTGTGTGTGTGTGTGCATGTATATGAGTGAGTAAGCTCTGATTTCTTGCATTAATGTCACTGTCTCTACCCCGTGTCTCCCTCAGGAGAAAAACTCACCTTACGCTGGTCTCTGACCAATGGCACGACTTGGGAGGATAACGCTGTCCAGATATGGGCGGGGCCGAGTGGCTACTCCAGCATGACATCACTGGACAGCGGCAAGGCAGAGGACAGGAATTACATCTACATCATCTACGAGAAGGGCCACAATGTCTCTGACGAGACCATCTCATTCGTTAAGATCCACCTTTACGGCGGACTGTAGAGCTTGGCAGTGGGAGGTAAGGAGGAGAGGGAGGAGTCACTGACAGATTTGGTAAAAAACTAAATATCTCTGAGCATGCATCCTTCCACACTGTAATGACTTCACCTTGTTTTTTTCCTCCCAGATGCAGAAGCTGGAGGGAAAGGACGCAGGAAGAGGTTTATTCCCAACACTTTCTCAGACAGACTAAATTGGACTTTTAAACCTCAAGCTCAACACCATGAGTGGCACAAGCTTTGGGTTTAGTCTGTACATCTCTTAACGCCTAATCTTCCTGCTCTCTAAGACAAACTAGTCCCAGCTCCATGTTTTTGTTCTGGGATACGGAGGATGGAGTTTGTGTCGCCAAGCTATAAAAACAGCTGTGTTTTGCTATAAAATTTGCAAATTTGCACAAAAAAAATTCAGTTGCCAGCTCCTAGACAACAGTAAATATGACCAGTTAGGAGAAGGGTACAATATTGAGCAAATTATTTTGACAGATCAATCACACTAGTTTCCATGCAACATAAATCATACTATCATAAACATGTAAATATGATTATTATTATGTAAGTATATTCTGAAGTCGTCAACAATGCCACATTTTTACCCTAAAATACTACACCAAAGTATCACCATAATTACCATTCAATGGTTCTACTAGCAGTCTTCCATGCAGAAGCAGAGCAAAGCCACAAAGGGCAAGGTGACCAGCTCTTACTAGTTTGTCTCGCTATTATGTTCTTTAAAGTTTGGACCTTGGAATGCGTGTTTTTATAGTGCATAGTACTGTTGTATGGGGCAACGCTTTATGAATCTTAAGTACATCAGGAATTTATTGATTATCTGTCAGTCACTCACCTTAGAAACTGGGAAAGTTATATTAGGCACTTGTATGAAATGTGTCCTTTTTATTCAAATAATATACAATCATATACTGAAACTGGTTCAGCACTCCTTGGTGACCCACTTTCAAAGCATATATTGGTCTGTGCTAATGATTATAATGAGGAATTTTTTGCCTTTATTGACATGCATGATAGGATTGTGCCATGAACTAATGCGGATTGAATTTCTTCTACCTTTGTAATGAGATTAAATGTGTTAAGGCCACATGATCTTCTCCAGAAAGTGACTTCCAGAAAATGCGTCTATGACTGTTGATAGCCTTTTGTGATGAGTATGCTATTGAACAGACTCTGCTTTGCCCTACTGGGGTTTGAGATCAGAAGTGGTTTTAGAAAATCAATGATAGTAATGAAAAAAGGGATGTGTGTGTGTGTGTGTGTGTGTGTGTGTGCGCGCGTGCATGTACATGTGACTGTATGAGAGTGAGAAAGCAAGTTCATCATGTGGCCCAAGTATCCTCTTTTGTACATCATGTAATTCTATTATTTCCTAATGTCATGACCACTCTTTAAATCAGATTTGTACCCACGGTTACATTTTCTTCATCCCACACATTCTGATCTGTACTTTTTTCTCATGGGAATTTCAATAGAGTAAATAAATTGTGATTTCTAACAGATTGCATACCGTTGTATTTATTGTGAACATGGTCCTCCTGATTTGCGGTGTCATACAGCTTTTAGGCAAACAAGTCAAACCATTCTCCTGAGCACGGTTTCTGATACCACAAAGATATCAAATACTTTATCTTCAACGATACTGTGTAAAATAGCCTGGTGTGCTTGTGCATTATGTCAGTGATTTCAACATGGTAGAGGGAGAGGGCTTGATTTAAACCAATGCTAATAGGAAATAAAGTTGAAATGATACATCTTCCCATGCATCATCATTTCAACTTACTTTCCTATATCCTATTAAACCAATGCTAATAGGAAAGAAAAACATATTTATGTTTCTGGCGCTGTGTTAATTTCACTCCAGTCCCGTCTTTGCCCTGCATGTCCTAAAGTGCTGTTGCTAATAGGGCGATTTCATAAAACCAGTGGCATTTGCATGCATCTTGACAATATTGGCAGCAACATTTTCAGGAAAATCTACAAGAAAATTATGAAATGAGAAGTTGAAATTTCTCCTGTAAACAAGCATTCAAAAATTACCTTGAATTTTGATATTAGAAAACCTTTCTGTAGACGTATCAATGCTTTTTGAGAATGTGTCTCCCAACAGGCCTTTGATGAATTTGATCTTAGCATATAGCAATTAAAATGTTGAAATAAGCTCTGATTTTGTCATGGTTACAGCCATCTGTTTCTACTCCTATGCTTAGAATGTCTATTTTCTAACTTAACATTTGTTTACTGATTTAATTCATTCAAAATATTGCCAACCGTGAAGCTATCCCCTTCACCTCCAAGCCCTTTGACTTTTGCAGAGCTAAAATAAGGTTTTGTTGTTGTTGTTTTTTACCCGCCTAACACCTTTTCATTAAAAATGTATAACTAACTTAACATGGTATTGTCAAGAGAAAGCAACTGTTTTATGTCTATAGTTAATTATTTATTGCTCTTAGATTACACCATATGGTAAAAATATCTGTCAAACTATACTTTTTATATTGTATTGAATTCCTGATCAATATCATGTTGTGCTCTTATGTTTCCATCTAACTAACTTCTTAAAGCCAATATTCTTCTTCTTTCAGCCAGATTTCAACTCTGTTCAACTGTGGTGCAATGACTACAGAAGGTCTATTAATTTTCATAACAATATCAAATGCAAAAACGCACAATGTGTACGTTTCCGCATTAGCTTTACAAACGTGTCTTTCTGCATGCCTAAATATGACTAATTCCCATTATGAAATGCACATGAATAAATCAAAAACTCTCAAAGCCTTTTGATTTTTTTTCCTTCGAGGTCCCAAACGGCTCCCATCTCTCGGAATTACCCAGTAGCCGTTGACGGCTCTTTTGGTGACGGATCGAGCCCACTGTAACATTTTTCTTTTTCCTTTTTCATTTGTTTTGTGGAAAAAAGAAAAGGGGTACAAGTAAGCCGCTTTATACAAATGTTTTTCAATATCCCGTCTTCGGCTTTATAGTATTAATCAGATCTAGTTCGGGCTTCTGCATAGCCAAAGAACTAGCAGACTTCGAGGTCGGGGTAGCTAACGACGTTAACGTTGCTAGCTGGGTCACTTGCTAGAAAGCTACGCGATAGCATAGCTAACCTCATTATTCTGCGATACAACCTCGAGACAAGTCGGGACAAGACCAGGTCAGTGGCTGGCAAATTTTGCATGTTTTATGCAAACACCGATTCGGTTACGTTGTGTTGAGCGAAAATGATTACCGTTAGCTTTAATGTAATATGAATTTAGCCTGGAAAATGTTTTGTGGGGGTCCAGTCTATATGTTGGAAATGAACTGTTCCTTGGTTGTTGTTAGCTAGCTAGGTTGTTGGTTAGTTAGCCTAGCCGGGCTAACTGGTTGGCTATTGTTATTAATGTCAGAATATGAAATTCGCGTGTTTCGTATTATTCTATGAATTATGTAACGTTTTCTAGTCACATGAGTAACTGTTTGTAGAAATAGTTGGTACCTGACGGTAGCTACCTCGACATATAACGTAGCTAAGTAAGCTAATAAGTTAGCGGATAGCAGGTTGCTTGCCTGAAAAGATCCAATGTTACATCTCAGCTGGTCGTGTATAACGCCAATACACAGTGGATTTACGTTTCCATATAGTAAGAGCTCATATTTATCAGATGGGGATTTTACCGGCCAACATAAGGAGTCACAGCATGTGTGTATTTATGCCCTGCATGATAAATTGGTAGTTAACAGCGTACGTTGGTGAGTTGGCTTACAGCTACCCAGCCGGTCTATGTAATATGCATTGGGGCCTATCTTCACCGCCATTTTGTTTTGTTCTCCTAAAAAATATATTTTTCTGTGTTGTATTATGCTTCTGATGGGCGGCATGTAATCAGTAGTGTCTCATATAAAGGCCCGATTGCGATGTCAGTATTATACAAAAAAACAACCGCTCGTTGAATTGAAGAGCTATGAGCTAACGTTACCGCAAGGGATTGAAAATGCATTATGAAACATCGCAGTCCCCCTCCCAACGTGAATATTGAGGCCCTGTATTAGCAAGCTAGTTAGCACAGCAGGAAAGCTAGCTAATGTGTTGGCAACAGTCAACAGTTTGATGTTTATGTTAGCAACGTCCTCATTGAACGTTTTGTACGATATTCCTTCGTGTCTGGCTCGTTTCCGTACTGCCGGTGTATGTTTCCCGAGCCAAGGACTGCCGTGTATTAGTGGTCATTGCGCATCGTTAGCCATAGCTTTACAAGGCCCCTTTGTGGTGTATTGCAGTCACGGCTTGCTAACGTAGCTGCCCCTGTTAATCCCCATACAACATGTAGTTGGCCAGCCATCCCACGACCTAATTTCCTAATCTCATCGGGCTATTGAAGCACAGTGCGGTGCTGCTCGGTAGTCATTGTGTAGGCTAAAACTATTTGTTGCTTGGTATATTTATTTTCGGTGACTGTGTGATGTGTGTTGCCAACATCATACATTGTGTAGTTACAAGGCTTAGTGCGCAATAGTAGATTTTCCGCTTTACATTGGGTTTTAGAGCTGTTTTTTGTGTGGCCATGATTTCAAATCTGTCTGTTTGAATCCGTTGGCGTGCCTAAATATGGATACGTCAGTGTTGTTTATCTCGTTCCTGGTGTAAGCCTTGTTACAGCTATCCTTTCAGTGGACTTGTTGTTCAGGTGTGCCGAAGATTGACAAAGCAATGATGTCATGTGATACCATTAATTGTTTCAGTTTACCCAATTATTGAAATTTTGATTTGGACAGACTACTGTGATGCAGAACAAGGTGACACAATACTGAGCGCCATTACTTGAAAGCCTATTTATAGCTCTAATGTTATTCTTTTGGTCATGAACCGTTTGGATTGGTTTACATCAATTTCACCGCTTCAAAATGCCAGTGAATGAAATGACTAATGGTTTGTGTAGCATCAGATGGCTAGGAGAATCATCTGTTCTCAGTAATCATGCTTAATGGGAGATGGGTGGGGTTGGGGGGAGCAGTTTAACCTACTGGATATAGCCAAATCATTCTGAATTGGACAGATGTCAGCCCAGTGTGTTTTATTGATGTGCAGTAAAATGGGTTCAAGCAAAAGGCCTGGCAGTTGCCATGGAGGCAACCCTTTCTCAAGGCGAAGCATAGAAGAATATCATTTATAATGTGTCACCATGGCAACCATGGTTCTGCTTTTTTCTTTCTTTCTTTGGTACAGTGTTTCCTGTGATGAGGTGTTCAGTCATGCACTGTTCCAAGTCTGCTCGTCTAAGTGCTAAATCATATCACAAACACCCAGGGGAATCATCATTTAGGCCAAACCCCCCTCCATAATTGTCGGGGCCACAGCAGAAACATTCAGGATATTTCAGTTTTGCGGGATATTCGTAGGGTATTTCTGTTTGTGCTGGTTGTTTAGAATCTGTGCTGGCCAACTCAGCACATTTACTCTCACTTTCCATGTATACCTGGTGTCAGATGTCTTTCTCTTTCTTTCTCTCTCCCAGTCTCAGGGCTCACCATACTCAATGAGCGGACAGCGCAATGTCAGAGCGCTCTGGGCAAACTGCAAAGGGGAAGGATGGCAAAACCAAGTATGCGTCTCTCAACCTGTTTGATACATACAAAGGAAAGAGCCTTGAAGCACAAAAGCCTGTTGGTGAGTATCTTGATTTTCTCATGTCCAAGAGTTCATTACATGTCATGATATACAATCTATGGGATTTGCCTTGCTGTCTGTCTTCCAGTAACCCAGGGTATTAGTTTTCAAAATCGGATGCCTTGCCGGTTACTTTAGCATTTTTGCCAGATGTTTTTGTTTTTGCCGCTGACTGTAACAATGTAAGACTGGTGTTAATTTATCAGATGTAGCCTAAAGAAACAGATCAGCTTTGGTCACAGTTGGATTTACCCGCTGGCCTTTTGATTTAAAGTGGCTGACTGTGCTGCGTTGTGTCCTGCCACCGAGTGCTCCAAGTTTGATGTATTAGCTGACTGTCTCTCTAATGGCTCTGGTGCTGATTTCCAATGCAGGAAGTGGATGATATGCTACATTTCTCTGCTGCCTGACAACCTGGTTTTGCTGATACTCTTGTTGTTATCATTCAGAGATCAGGGATGTTTACCACCCTTATTTATAGGTCTTTACGGCTGTCTGGCAGAAAAAAATAAACATTGTCTGCTAGAATGCTACACTGCTGTAGCCAGATAGAGGGGTATAGAGACCTGGAGGGTGAATGACTCCTGAGCCTTGCCATGTCAACCGAGCCATTGAGCCTGACCTGAGACAGAGGCTCACTTGTGGACGCATTTTGACTTCAGTGCCGAGTCCCCAGTCTATGTTTTATTCAGGAGCTCCCCACCAGATCTAAGCAGCTGTCCCCGTTTCCAAAATACAGACTTCCCCCTCCTACATAGTGAGGCCATGTACTGCTGTGGTTTCTCTCAGCCTCCAGAAACAAATGAGGGATTGATATTCAGCACAGATTCACTTTTCAGAAGGTTTACAGCCCTGAAACCAGAGAGGGCTTTTCCATGCTTCTGCAAGCATTAATACTCTTCTATTAGCTCTAAGTAAAATGAGATTGCTGAAGTTTTTTTTAAATCATGACTTTGCTGGTAACTTTTCATAATCCATATTCATAAGAATCATCTGACTGAAACTGCCTGGCCCCAGGCCCTGTTGGATTGTTCAGCATTTTAATTGTATATCTAGCAAAGGAAGCAGCGACCACCATTTCTGTCCTCAGGCCCCTCCTCTCTCCCAGTGGTTTTCATTGGTGTCAGGTTTCAGTGGTCTCTCTCTGTGCTAATGACGTCTTTTCTCAATTACCTCCCTTTCTCTTCCCCATATCAGTTCCCCCCCGCCATGGCCTGCAGTCTCTTGGTAAAGTTGCCTCCGCACGGCGTATGCCACCCCCTGCCAACCTGCCCAGTCTGAAGGCGGAGAACAAAGGCAACGACCCCAACGTCTCGCTCGTTCCCAAAGACGGCACAGGATGGGCAAGCAAGCAGGAACCAGCAGACCCAAAGAGGTAAGTAGCCCCCCGTAGCCATCCCAACACACACACACACACACACACCAGTTAGACTTGTATCTGTTACAGTTGCTCCAGATGGTCGAGAACTGCATTAGGATGTTGTTATGTTGCTGAAGCTATCACAACATTTTTATAAGTGAGAGGTATACATTTTGAAATGTTTCTATGGAGAGTAGTCTTCAGTTAGTGTCATTGTTGGGTGTGTGTGGAGACATATTTTGAGTCTTACACATAAGGGGAAAAAAGATCCCACTATTACCACTTTTTATTTGCTGGAGTGTTTTACCGGTTAAAAATGTTAATTACCGCCTAATGGAAACCCGACCGTGATATTTTCTTTGTCTTTATTCTAAAGTTCTGCATGGAAACAGAGTAACACACAAACGAATAGACTCTTAGCTCAGTAAGTGTTTAGAGTACTGGCATATCCAACACTAACCCAACTGCTGTTTTTGTTTCTTTCTCGCCTTTTCTCTCCACTCCCTTCTCCCTTGTCTCCTTTTTGTCTCCTCTGTTTCATGCCTTCCTTTTTCTCTCAGTACCGATGTATTGTCAGCACCGCAGCCGGAATCGCAGCAGCCTGTGGTTTCACAGATGCCTGCACCGACCCGCCCGAGAACCCCGCCAGCTCCAGAGGTACCGACAGTCACAACAACAAACATGAATGCCGAAGCACACTGCAAGTTAATGACACACTTGGAGGTTTATAATGGCTGACATATGTGGCGTTTGTCTCTTTGCGTGTCCCTCTCAGGCTCTGGCCCCAGCTTCAGCCCAGGCCGCAGGGGCAAGGTCCTGGGCACAGGCCAGTGTTACACATGGAACACAAGGGGATGGTGGGTCTTTCTTTCTGTGTTTTTCATGAATTTCTTTGGAATGACCTTCTAGTTACACATGTTCCCCACTGTGAACAACATCCTCTTGTACTCTCCCCGTTTGCAGGTGGAAAGGGATCAAACCAACCGTCGCCATTCTCTCGCGAGGAATTTCCCACCCTGCAGGCGGCTGGCGACCAGGACAGAGCTGGCAGAGAACAGGGCACTGCAGATCAGTGGTATGGGCCCGGACCAAGCCTCCGCCCCCAGAGTGAGTAACGCCTACTTAAGCCTAGGTCAGACTAGACGATTTTAACACAGATTCTTAACCGATTATTTGTTCCGTCGCCTAGTGTGAACAGCCTCCTGACCAGACTGCAGGCGTTAAGTTTGAACTGCCCCTAGTTGAAATAGTCTTGTAGTCTGGCCTAGGCTTTAGTCTCCAATAATCAATCAATCTGTCCAGTTAATTGAGTCAGCCACAGTGAGACACTTCACTCCTCTATACTGTACGCTATCAAAGTTCATCACAGTGTATAGAACTTGATTTTCTATAAATCATATGTTTTTTAGCTGTATCTAATGCTGTATCTAATGTGATGTGGCGCGATCTTTTTATGATTGTAAAACATCACATACTCTAGCATTTTAGAATAAAGCACACTGCTGTATAAGTAGTTCTTTTGTGTATATATGTAATATGTTACAAGCTACATTTGCCAGTGGCTCATTTGATAATGTTATCTAGCGAGCCACATAGCCCAAAATCTGTTGTGTGTTCTCTGTAGAAGTGAACAGGGCGCTAGATCAACTAGCGAGTCAGAGAGCTGGGCTCACATTCAAATTAACTGCTAATTAATTGGGTCTGTACATCACCACCACAATTGTGCCATGGTACTGTACAGAATCTGTAGGTGTTGGTTCTGTTCATTTTATGCTAAGATTTGCAGTGCAGTGTACTTGACAATGCAAAAAAAGAAGAGAAAAGAAATATCTTGCAGCTGTAGACTGAAGTTTGTCTGATGAACATCCACCCAGAAGATGAAGTATTGTAGAGGTTGCTCTTACATTAAGTGGATGTGTTATGTTTCTAAAGTAATGGGTTTTCATCTCTGAACTCATTCCATTAACGCCCATAAACCATATTGACCTCTGTGTCCTTCCTTGCTTTCCCTCTCTCCTCAGACGTTACAAGTTGGCGGGACGGTGGGGGCCGTGCCCTGGCGCCCACCCTGTCTGGGGAGGGGGTAGCGGAGGGTGGCGGTGGCGGGGCTCTGGTGATGGAGGGGGTGGCCGGGGGAGGCCAGGTCCCCCCTCAGAACCCCCAGTCCCACGGGCCACCTAGGAACCCCCCAGCAGGCAGCCCCGCCCTGCCCCTGCCGCAGCCCCCCGTTGGGCCTGGGTTCCCCGCGTACCGAGGGATCATGCCTCCCTTCGTAAGTTTGCCTCCTCGCTTTTCTGTCTCTTTGTCTTCAATGTGCCTTTCCTTCTCCTAGAACTGTGCTGCCAGCAAAAAAAAAATGTTAACTTTCACTTAATGAAGATGTCTTTTTCCATAGCTGTAGGACTTAATGCTATGCAACGCATCCGCAGAACTCATTTAAATACTGTAACATTTGTGCACAGATGGAGTGCAGAATTTGCCAGCGCTGCACTTTCTGATTCTAAAGATTGTTACCTAGTTTTAATGAGCCCTTCCTCTTTGAATGAATGTACGACTCAGCAGAGGAGTTGGTTAACTAGCTATGGCACGTCAAGGTGCCTCAGCTAGGTGCCAGACTGTCAGTGTTTTGTGTGCTCACTACAGATGGGCCTGTAGTCTTCTTTCCACTGGGATAGCAGCGCTCAGCTGTCAGTCAGCTGTCCATAAACATGACTCTTAACTACAAGTTACCACCACTATTCTTAACACAACTCCATCTCTCTTTATACTGTACTTGGTGCATGAAGAATTGGTATCTGAACCTGCTCTGTTTCTCTTCTCTTGCTCTCTCCTAGATGTATCCTCCCTATCTGCCCTTCCCGCCCCCCTATGGTCCTCAGGGGCCCTACAGGTACCCGCCACCTGGGGAGGGGCCTGCCCCCAGGTAAATCCCTTTGTATTTCTCTCTAATGAAAACAATTTTGTGAAGCTAATGATTGAGCTGATTTGATGTTTTTCTCATATTGGCTTGTGTTTTGATGCAGTGCAACACTGCAGTGTAACTATTCTTCTGCTCTCCTTTCCAGCAGAATAAAACTCACTCTGAATGCAAATGAATTAATAGGGATATTTATCAGATATCAATCTGATTTATCAGATTTGTATAGGCTTTTAGGGCTCACAAGTTCCATTCATTTCTAATTGAATCCCAGTTTTCCTGCCTTTTTTGCACTGTGTCCTATGTTTTTAGCTGCGACCAGCAGCTCTATAGCTCGCTATTGCGAATTCGCGCTTGTTTTTCTGTATCTTCATCACGTTCCTGACAACAAACCTCGTCCTCCCTCCAGGTTTTCTCGTGGGCAGGGCGGTCCTGACGGGAGGCCTCAGGGCGGTCCACGTGGCGCAGGTGGAGAGGTGGTGAAGCGCCCCTCCATCCTGAAGCAGGACGACCTGAAGGAGCTGGACGAGCTGGACCATGATGGAGACGAGGGTTGGGCAGGTCAGAAGATTTCCATTCATGGATATACAGCTAATTTGTACACTTCGGATTATAATTTTCTATTCAGTTAGAGTGTAGTTCTGGCATGAAAGATCTGGCAAAACTAAGGTACGCTCTAGCTTTTAAAATATTTAACCCCAAAAGACACAAGCATAAAGTAGCATTCAGGTCATGAACTTATTGATTAACTCAGTTTTATTTAAAAACAATAAAAAATCTGATATAATCTTATAATTCCAAGATCACAAATGATCAAATGACAAGAAAAATAGGCCCATTAGACCTGTCTTAAATGCTCTATTATGTGCGTCCAAGAAATGTTTTAATAAGTCTGTTGCAATAAAGTGAAAGTAACAAAATATCAGAACGGTACCAGGTACCATATTACCTAGTACCTGGTACTTTTTTTGGTAGCACCTCCGTCGAGGTTCCAAGCGAGCTGAGGTGAGCTGAGGCGATACCAAAAGGTGACGTGAAAACACTGCAGACTACTGATTGGTCAGAGAGAATCGTCATCGCAACATGGGACATATGCTAATGTTAGCTACCAGGCTAGCTTACCCTCTTGCGTCGCCTTGAGCAACCAGAGAGCAGTCTGTTGTCTTGCTGCCTTCAGCCTCTTCTGAAATAAAATCTGTTTCCTTGCTTTGACTAACAGCTACATACCGAGAATCAAGAACACCATCCCTTCGATATCCTCCATTGTTGCTGTGTGTGTCGCGTTTCATGCAGCGTCGCTGCGTTGCTATGACGACCAGTTGTGGGGGGTGGGGCACATTGAGGGGGTACTATCTGCAGTGGAAAACCAAAGTGGTACTACCAAAAGCGAGTAGAGTTGAGGCGAGGCGAGTTGAGCCAGTACCATGCGGTGGAAAAGCGGCATTATTGAGCAGGATTTAAATCTTTGCACATAGATTGGTTGTGTCTTTGTGTACATGACATTCATATGGAACAGAAAAAATAAAGTTTATGCTTACCATTAGTGCAGAATGTTGACTATAGCTGTACTGAACTAGCACTTAAAAGGTCTTTTTTGTACAAGGCAGTGTCGGAAACCAGCGCTGTTAATTTTTCATGATGAAGAAGTACACCAACATACCTTTCATATCCAAGTGCAGTGCATGATGATTTAGTGCTTATGCTGCTAAATGATTTAGGAGGTGATGATTTAGCGGTAGTGGGTGAGATTGATGCTGCCTAACGCATTCAGATGTATTCTGCATATCATGTTTCCTGCTGAGCCAAGCAGAGGGGTCCTGGCCATTGCATAGGTCTACCGAGAGGAGGGGGGGGGGAGGGAGAGAGAGATCAGGTTTATCAAAGTGGGAGAGGAGTTAACAAGTGTCCATTGTCCCCATGCAGTGAATGTATGTTTATTTGTTTGTTTGTTTTTATACAAAGATGGCAATGGTTCAAATCCATTCCTTATGTCTGTTTTTTGTTTTTTGACTTTTAACAGGGGCACATGAGGAGATTGATTACTCCGCCAAGTTAAAGTTCAGCGATGATGAAGGCGAAGAAGAGGGGGATGAGGAGAGGACTGAGAGCAAAAATGGCTCACGGTATGTGGTTGATTCAAATGATGATTATGATCTGTCAATGTCAATCATCAGTCAATTATGATCAAGTGAGATGATAAAGAGAATGCTTTTTGTCGACTTAAAATTAAAATGTAATCTGAATAGTGACTGTAAATTTCCAACTATCTATAGTATGTTTAACCAACCGAGTAGAGCGCGTACCATGTAAGGCTCAGTCCTTCCCGCAGTGACCCGGGTGTGAATCTGGCCTGCGGTCACTTGCTGCATGTCCTCACCTCTCTCTCTCCCATACCTTCCCGTCTATCTCTCACACTGTCTCTATCTAATAAAGCATAAACATGCCTAAAAAAAATGTAAACAAACAGGATGTGTTATGAAGTTTTTCTTTTTTTTTTCTCTTTCTCAGGGAGCAGCAGAGGTCCCAGGATGGCCCCCCTGTAACCTCTCGCTCTCGAGCCTCGGACAGCAGCGGGGACACCCGTCGCACCCCTCCCTCCAACGCTGATGACGGCCCCCCACCCCCCTCCAGCAAGCCAGGATGGGCCGAGGAGGGAGGTAGTGGCTGGGGGGGCCAGGGAGCACCATCCAACTACCAGGTAGCATGCTGAACAGCAACAAGGTGTTGCCCAGACAGGATGGAGATTCCAAAGATGGAAATGCCAAACGTGACGATAGACAACAAACAGTTTGTACAAACTGTAAAGCAAAGGTTTCTTTGAGGGCAGAGATGTGTCAGTGTATGTGTGTGTTTTTGTCAGTGTAGTTTATTGTGGTGGAGCCTGGCTAACTGTGTCTGCCTGTATATAGGGGCGCAGGCCTGGACTGGGTGGTCCTCGGGAGCAGCCCTCCCCCCCACCTGGGCCGCTCCTTGGACAAGGGCCCTACTCCTATTATCGACAGGTAGATATCTGGATAGGGCCTCATAGATAAGCCATTGCTGTCATTCACTCATCCACCGCCCTTAGACCGTTTTATATATAGTTCATCTTTAGAAAAAAAAACATGTATGCTTTTTCCATGTGATTATTACAATTATTGTAATCACTGGTAGAGCAACAATGACATTGTTATCAAGAGGGTTAGTTACTCGTAATGGAGTGTGATGTTTTTTTATAATGTGCTCTTCTCAGGACCGGCCCCATAACCAGAGTGCCCCTCCAGGCCCTGTGAAGCCCGGCCCCTCCCAGCATCAACCAGCAGCGGGAGGCCCCACCCCTCCCCCCCAGGCTGGCCTGCTGGCCCCAGGGGCACCAGGGGCAACAGGGGCACCAGGGGCACCAGGGGCCCAGGGGGAGGATGAGGATGAGACTTGGCGTCAACGCAGGAAGCAGTCCTCCTCTGAGATATCTGCAGCTGTGGAGCGAGCCCGTCGACGCCGTGAGGAGGAGGAACGTAGGATGGAGGAAGAGAGGCGCGCCGCCTGCGCTGAGAAGCTAAAGAGGCTGGACGAGAAGCAGCAACAGCAGCAGGGCAGCAGCGTGGGTGGGGGCAGCAGCAGCAGTAAACCCCCCAGCCTTGATGGGAATTCCACAGCTGCCACGGCGGGCAGCCCCAGTCCATCTCTGTCGGCCTCCGCCTCCTCCCCCAACATCAGCCAGCCCCCGTCCCCCTGTGTGGACCCTGAGGAGCCCCCGGTGCTCACCGTCCAGCCGGGTCCAGGTCCTGGAGCCAGTGACAGGCAGCGGGCAAGCAGCAACAGCAGCTATGACTCCAGCGCAGGTGAGTTTGTCAGTTACAGGTGTGAACAGTGGTGGCTGATGTGAATCATTTTGAGCATTGATATGGCTGGCTTATTTCAGCTTTCTCAATCTTTGCTGTGCTAAACATGACAGTCCAAATAAAGGCAAATTTATGGTTTCTGCGGTGTGCCCGGTGTTCGCGCTGTTCATGGCAAGACCGTTCTCTCTGCAGAGGCACAGCATTTCATGGTAAATGCGGTAGCAGCGCAGTGTTTGTGGAGAGCGCAGGATCTCCTCCTATTGTCAGTTTTTGCCGGTTGTCAGCTGTCACTTGGCTCGATTAGACTTACCTCCCTGGTAACCAACTAACATAGCAACCATTAACCAATCATAGCCTCTGAACTGACTGCGGCATTTGCGGAGGCCTCCGCAGAGTTTCATTTTTTGAGAGGAGCGTGGAGCTCGGTGCGGACCCTCTGCAGACCCCCTGCAGAGCTCCGCGCTCGCCGCACACACCCTCCACACCTCGAACACCGGACACACCGCAGAAACCATAAATTTGCCTTAAAGCGTCCACCTCTTGATTAAAGCCCCCTGATTCAACTCTGTATTTGTATTCAAACTCCTTATGACTGAAACATCATGATTAATTAAACAATTAATTGGCTTAGCTTAATGGATTGCTTTACACCTACCTTCACAAACACTGTCTGAAATATTGGTACACTTTCTTTCCTGGTTTAGATGCCCAGCCGTGTCCCCAGCCTCCTGTGCCCCAGCCACAGCAGCCCCCTCTGGAGGCACCTTTACCAGGAGAGAGTAAGGAAGAGGCCATGGGCAACACTCACCTCCGTACTGGAGGAGGTGGAGGTGGTGGAGGAGGAGGACTGGACCCAGTGAAGATTGAGAACATGGGAGGGGGAGCAGGTCGTCAAGCCAGTGGTCCCCCTGGTCAGGGATACTCAAAGTACCAGAAGTCTCTTCCACCACGTTTTCAAAGGCAGCAACAGGTTAGGATTTGTGTTTCTGTATTGTTGAAGTCTTATGTCCAGGTTGTGCTTGTGTGGTCCTTGCTACTTGGCTACCAGCACTGGCATACCTTTATTGATGATAACGGTAAGTTTGCTTGATAGTCTAATACATCCTCAATGCTATCTTCTCCTGTTCCTATTTTTTGTCTTCAGGAGCAGCTGCTGAAGCAGCAGCAGCAGTGGCAGCAGCAGCAGCAGCAGCAGCAGCAGCAGCAACAACAACAACAGCAGCAGCAGCACAGCCAAGCGTCCCAAAGCCAGCTGCCCCCCCAGCCCCAGGCTCCACAGGGTCCCTCCCCAGGTTCTACACCGCAGCCTGGACCCGGACCCAAGCAGGGCGGACCCCTGTATCAGCCCAGCAATATGGGTCGACCCCCGCCCCTGCCAATGAACTTTGACCCTCGCTGGATGATGATGCCCTACATGGATCCTCGCATGATGCAGGGCCGCCCCCCACCCATGGACTACTATTCTGCTGGCATGCACCCCTCCGGTGAGTGGACATGACGTTATCTGTGAGAGCTGATGGAGTGCTTTGAAGAGAGATAATGCCAAAGCTCTATGCCCAAGTAATAATGACAGAATACAATAGTGGCATCTCAGAGAAAATGGGTCAAATGTTAATGTGTGGTGGGCCAATGTGATCGCTAGCGGGCTTAGGTGCATACTGTGTGGTCACCATGTTGAATCTGGTCCATGAATCGTCGTAATCTTTTTCCACGCTATACTGTACAATTGATCAGAAATGCAGATGATACAATTCCCATCACACAGTGTTTTTGTCTTTTTGTATCTCTTAAAAATAAAAACCTCTGTGTTACAGGACTCATGGGGCGTGAGCGGTCTGATTCGGGGGGTTCTGGTTCAGACCCCTTCGACAGGCAGCAGCAGCAGCATCCGGGTCACCCTCATCGTGGGACCCCCCCTATGGATCCAAAGCTGGCCTGGGGGCCGGAGGTTTTCCCTGGGGGAGGAGAGGGTCGAGGGCTGACCTCCCCCCTGAGGCAGAAGCAGGTGTTGGAGGAGGACGATGTGGCCAAGGGGCCCAGGTATGGATACAGGAGTTGGGTGCAGAGAGAGCTTTAACGTGCAGATATCCCAGGTCAAAAGATCTGTCTGTATTTTGGGATGCATAACTCCCATTGATTGCTAATGGAAATTTTGAGTTCTCTTTTCTGCTTTTATTTCCTGCCTTTCCTATTTGATCACATCTGTTATATGTATTGCATTGAGAACCACATTTGGAACTTCGGTACAGCCCTATATATGGTTGTAACACAAAATCTTGCGCATGATGATAAGATATCCATATAATGTATACCTATGCTCTAATATTGAATTACGATTGTATTAATTTACTTCTGTATGTTCTTTCCATTTTCCTTCTCATAGGAGTGACACCCCTCCACACCGCATGCGAGAAGGAGGACTGGGCCCCATCCAGCAGCCCAGCTCCAACTCTGGGTCCAACCAGACCCCACCTCCAGTGGGCACCCAGGTGGGGGCCCAGGCAGGCACCCACCACCCCCATCACTATATGGGTGGGCGGGGCAACTACAGCAACTTCCCTGATCAGGGCGCCAGGATGCCCCCCCACCAACAGCAACAGCAGCAGCAGAGGGGGGGTGAGAGGGGAAGCCAACAGCACAGCTTCACCCACCAGGATGAGGGGCCTCCCCGGGGGTCCCAGCAGGGCCAGATTTGGGGAGCCCCGCACCCCCACTATGATCGCAACGGTCGAGCAGACCTCTCCCCCATTGAGAGCAACTCTCACCTTCACCACCATCACAGCCACCACCCCCACCAGCCCCACTTCCCTCTCCACCCCCACAAGCCTGAGAATGGCCGTGAGAGGGGTGGTGAGGCCCCTGCCAAGAAGGGCGACCCCTCTCCCCCACTCCACCAGCCCTCTCTCTCATCCTCCTGCTCTTCCTCCTCCTCTTCTTCCTCTGCCAGGGAAGATGGAAGTGGCAAAGTTGCCCTGCATCACCACCCATCCCAGAGGGAGACAGAAGCTGGCATAGGGCACAGTGTCAGTGAAAGAGCCAGTGCTGGTAGTGCTGGCAGTAGCAGCCATGTGAAACAGGAGAAAACAGGCCCAGCATACGCTCCCCATTCCTCCTTGACCTCTGGCCCACCTCTCACTCAACATGGCAGCCATGCTCAGCCTCATCAGCAGCAGCATCCCCATCCCAAATCTAACCAAAGAGGGGGACGGGAACACAAGACAGAAACCCAGTGGGGCCCACGGCCCAGCAGCAGCAATACAGGGGTTGCCTCTTCACATGGCAGGAGGGCCAACAACGCAGGAGCAGGTGGGAACTCCCGTGGAGGAGAGGACTCCTCCAACACTCCGTCAGACCACAAACCCTCCAGCCAGACAGGAGGCAGCAATGCTAACAAGAGGGCTGGCCCCATCAAGAAGCCAGTGCTGAAGGAGATGAAGAGGGAGGGAGGGGAAGTTGAGGGAGGAGAGAAAACAAGCGTAGGTTCTGGGAAAGATAAAGAGCAAGATGGCAGCCAGGCCACCTCCACAAAGCAGGAAGCCTCCTCCGTTTCCCAGAACACATCGGCTCCATCTGGTAAAGACGAGCCCGTCCAGACAACCAAGCCCAGGAATGGAGGAAAAGAGCGGTCCTCAGGAGGAGGTGGGGGAGGATCAGGTAGAGGGCCTAAAGATGCCGACACCACTTCTTCAGGATTTTCAGGCTCTTCCTCCAGGAGGGAGAGGGACCGCTCCTTTGAGAGAGGAGGCGGCACCTCCTATCACCATGGAGTCTCCGCCAGAGGCAGCAGAGCCAGCCGCGGACGAGGGGGAGAGTTCTATGGGCGTGGCCGTGGTTACCGGGGCACCTACACGGCCAGCGCTGGGCCCAGCAGTAGCAGTCGAGGCAGAGTGGGCGGCAGGAGTGGCAGAGACTACCGCTCATCTGCTGCCAGTGGCTACCATCAGGAGTTCAAGGGTGAGGGGGCTGGTGGCAGGCACGGTCAGGACCGGTCCCAGCACAACCCAGCCCGCGCCAGGAACAGAAGTGAAACCCGTAGCGAGGGCTCAGAGTATGAGGAGATCCCCAAGAGGAGGAGGCAGAGAGGTTCGGAGACCGGCAGTGAGAGCGGAGCCAGTGACATCGGTCACTCAGACAAGGAAGACACCCGGAAACCCAATGCCAAGAATGGTTCCGATAATGCCGGCGCCGCTGGCAGCAACAGCGCTTCGTCTGCACCACCCAGAGGTTCCCAGGCCCGTGTCTTCACCCCTAGGGGCGTGCCCTCCAGGAGGGGCAGGGGTGGAGGCAGTGGAGGGGGAAGCATCTACAGGAGCAGTGGCAGTGCAGGAGGAATGGCTGGAGGACACCGGGTTGGAGCCGGTTCAGCTTCTCACGGCTGGTCTTCCAAGTCTTCGGCCTCATCCCGGAAGCAGCAGGCCCCGCCTCAGTCCTCTGGGCCCAAAGACACGGGCCGCGGAGGAAACGGCGGGGAGAAGAAGGACAAGGCAGCTGATGGAAGCCAAGCCCAGAGCCAGGGGGCCAACCCCCCTCAGTCGTCTTTACCTGCTGCCGCTCCTGCCACTCAAGGCTCCACTGAGAACGGAGGGGTTGTGACTCAGCAGTCTTCAGCCAACTCCACGGCAAACTCTGGAGGACCCAATGCGCTCCCTCTCTCCGGCGGCCGTGGGTTCCCTCCCAGCGGGTTTGAGCGGCCTCCTAGACGTCGCCGCCACGGGCGTTCCCAGCATCAGCAGGACAAGCCGCCCCGCTTCCGGAGGCTGAAGGAGCGAGAGAATGCCGCACGCATCAACGGAGGAGTGGGGGTCATTGGGGGAGGAAGACCCTCCTCTCCCTCCCTGAATTCAGTTCAGGACAATGACGTAGCCCCCGTCTCTGCTCCCATCACAGGCAACGCCCCAAATGCTAACCACAACGCCACACTAACAGCCAACAGTAACAACAACAGCAGCAGCGGCGGTGGGCATCTCGGCAATGTAAACAGCCACCACCATCACCACTACAACCAGGGCAACGCTGGGCAGACCCACTCCCAGCACCACCACAACCACGGAGCCAAGTCCCCCGACTTCTCCAACCAGAACTCAGACCAGGCCAACGAGGAGTGGGAGACAGCCTCCGAGAGCAGTGACTTCACAGAGTTCAGAGAGAGGGAGGGAGGAGGAGGTGGAGGAGGAGGAGGAGGAGGAGGAGGAGGCGGGAAGTCGTATTCTTCTCACCATCACCACCACCTGGGGAGGGGAGGCGGGGGTAGCGGAGGAGGAGGGGTGGTAGAGCGAGAGATGACGGGAAAAGAGTCTTCAGCAAACAAAAGAAGCTTCTCCAGCCAGCGGCCAGGAATGGAGCGACAGAACCGGAGGGTCAACGCTGGAGGCACAGGAGGAGGAGGAGGAGGGGGTGGAAGAGGCCCGCGAGGCCCACCAGGCGGGGGCGGCGGCGGAGCCGGGAATGGAGGAGGCAACCGTGGAGAGAGGCGCGGCAACTGGCCCTCCCCCAAAAATAGGAAGTGATGGAAGATTTCAGAACATTTCAGATGAACCCCAACCCCCCATTTAAATCCACCTTCTTGCATCTTTATCCCTCTTGATCATTCTCTCATCTCTTATCTGTTCTCATCCCTTAACATATTAGCACATTGTACAGTATATGGAGACGGTGTTCACGTTCACTTTAGCTGTCCCGCCGCCGCCTCTTCTCCCTCTTCATCAATCTGCTATCTACCGTCCGTTATTGTAAATTCTCCCTCTGTCCCCTGTCTTGCTCCCCTTTTCAGTTGTGCCCCCCTTTCCTTCCCTCAACAATCTCACCCCAGTTGGATTCAACAGACATGTGCTTCTCTAAGCATGTTGTTTTGACTGAAGACATTCACACAAAAGAAATCCACACACACTTGCATATACAAGCACAATATGACATCTTAAAACACATGGAACACATACGCAGTCATGTGGATGCAGTGCAACATGAAAATGTGGTATTGAATTGGCAAAATATTAGATTGGGCTAATTTTTATATTTATGTACCTGTGTATATTTCTACCACACTTTGGGCTCGGGTGGTATTCAGTAGTGCAGTTCTGCATCACCTTCCCTCACAAAGGGAGGAGAGTGCAGTTTCTTCTTTTAATGAGAACAATTGTACCATAAGATATTTTGTTTTTCTTTGTGTTTTTTTTTTTTTTTGGCCTCATTTGTCAGTTCAGTTTCAGCCTCTCCCTCCCTCATGGAAAAAAGTTAGGGTGTGTATTTTTCCTCTGCAAAGCAGGTCATTAAAATACCTTTTTATTCAATCCCCCAATCCTTCCTCCCTCCAAGTTTTTTTTTTCCTCCTGAAAAGTACATCTCTGATTACTGTGATAACAGACCCATTGAAGTACTACTGCTCACCCATACTTGCATTGATTTGTCTCTAATATCAATGTTTCTGCTGCTTGTTCAGATAGACGGTGTGAATCATCCCCCCCCCCCACCAATTGTTGACCTGCTCTAT
Organism: Centroberyx affinis; assembly: GCF_046629955.1. Classification (NCBI taxonomy): domain Eukaryota; kingdom Metazoa; phylum Chordata; class Actinopteri; order Beryciformes; family Berycidae; genus Centroberyx; species Centroberyx affinis. The sequence goes on from NW_027279998.1 coordinate 108,134, forward strand.
GACTTATCATTGCTCTTGGTTGGTCCTTTTAGGAAATAAAGGCTTTTTCGGCCTCGTGGTAGCATCTTTACCTGCAGAAGTTCTGCACACTGCAAAAGTGGAAGTTTCCCCAAGGACGATGATTTCCCCCTCGCTCTTCTTCTTTTACCAAGTTTTGTTTACCCGATGAAGACTGAATTGATAGCTTGATGGCTTTATTTTAACAACCATTATTTCCTCAATGACTTCCATTTTTTTGTATTGGAAACATTTTTTTCTTCCTCAAAGATACTTTCAGCTGAAATATCTATCTTGTTAGGAGAAAAATGAGTTCTAATGAAAAATGTAGGTCATGATAGAATAAAGAAAAATGTTTGAATATTTACTTTCAGAAAATAGTTTATGCTTCAATAGATAATTGAATACATTCTAATAAGCACTCCTTGTAGTATAACAAAAATCCATGGTTGGTGTTTTTACTTTCTTTTTTTTTTCTTTGTGTTATCTTATTGAGCAAAGTTACACATGATGCAACAGGACTGGTACTCTGTCTGGGCCCAGAGTACTGAGATAGGCTGTCTGAGTATTGTACTATTACACCCACCCTGCTGTCCCGCCTGCAGGGGTGCACTCTGTGCTCTTTTGGAGACTCCTTTGACTTAGAAGGACTGGCAAGAGCTCCTTGTCTGAGGAAGTATTTTCAAAGTGTAAGTTTTCAAGATGGCCGTTTCAGTCCATGTACAGTAGCCCAAACAAATTGAATTCAGGACTACGCTGAAATGGTGGCAAGCGTCCCGCGTCACCTACTACTGTTCATCACACGGTTTCCAAATATTCATTTGCAACGAATAATGCTGACCTCGAGTGTTACAGGAAATCTCATTGGATTGATGTAGGCTTACACTTGTAAACATATGTATCACACAAAGACACAAAATGGCACACAGCTTGAAAATTACCGGGGACAACATCCGAGATGAACTAAATATCATTTTAATCTCATCTGCATCAATTCTGTCACTGCTGTAAGTTGGGGTTTGTTTGTTTACTGACAACAGTTTGAAGATCGGCTCTGGGATGTTGTGAGTAGGGCATTTGATAATGTGTATCTGTGTGTATGTGTGTGTGTGTGTGTGCGTGCGTGTGTGTGCGCACGTGTGCATTTTCTGGCGTCTGTATAATAACTTGGGAAGGGGACAGGAGGGTAACATGAATGGCAAGCACTTTCTGCCTTGTTTGCCCACTCTTGATTTTAACCAATATTATTAGGACGATTCTACAGTTTCTCTTAAATACATCCACGTATATATACATTCAACTGTGTGTATATGTTCATCCCAATGAAGAACATGCAGTGGAAAACAGTTAACCAGTTTCTTTGTGTGTAAATTTAAACGTACACTCTTACACAGGCAAGTGAAGTTGGATATATTTTATTTTTCACTATGACTTCTAAGCATGAACACATCCATGGGTGCAGCTTGCCTTGCCTGTTACTGGTTATATATTGGTAGCCATACACTTAACACTGGCTCAAAGAGTCCTCCATCCCTCCTTAACTCCTAATGTTGATGTGCGCATATTGTATGTACCCATGTTAAAAGAAAAAAAAGTAGTGTATTCCAGAAAATTACTCAAAGATTGTACTATATTTCCAGCATTACCAAGGTACCTGGAGTGGTTCAAGCTGTTCTAGCATTTATGGTTTATTAATGGAACCGTAATATACACACATGTATGTATATTGGTATGTATCTAAGTTTTGTCTACCCCAACTTACATTCCCACAAACAAATGTTGCCATTTTTTAAGTTCAAGGGAGCAATGTACAAGCAGAGAAGTGTCTTATTATAATAAAATTATACAGAGAAAAAAAGTTAAATAAACTTCTTTTGTTTTAATGGAAAATCTTACTGCGTGTTTCATTCTTGTCGGGTAGATGAAGTGGAATATTTTGGCAAAGTCAGACGAGATGACTGGAATTTGTTCCAACATGTATTTTACCTGAGGACACACAGACCCGTACACACACATTTCATCACAGAGGTTAGGGTGCAGGCTTGCCAACTGCAGTACTTTTCCACCTGTGCACAGACATAAGAAATGCCCGTCTTTAAACCAGACGTATTATCAGAGTATGTTACAATCTGTATTTTTAATGATAAAAGATCAATACATTGAAAAATATATTATTTTCTTATATAGGCTAATATATAGTGACATTATGGTTGTATATGGCCAAATATATTAACCCAAGACATATCAATCTTATAGATACATTACCATCACCATAATATGGGCTAGTGTCATTAATAAAATGCTTATACAAAGGCAAACATAAACACCAGACATTATATAATTTTATTGCAGGTATAGGTTTGGATACAGGGTTCAGTTCCAGGAAGATTGTTTCATCCATTAATGAACAGACAATAATGGCCAGCAAGTAAAGCACTTTTGTCAAACATGTGCATGGGATTGACACTGCAGTCTTTATTGATAACCTTATTGTGAATTATATTAACATGGAGACAATAAACCTGGATAGAGAGAGAGAGGGAGATGTCCAAAGCCACTCAAATAGGATTATTCAAAAGCATGATTATAATGGTTTTAATGTGATTTACATCAATGATCCAAGTTGGTGGCCTCAGAATAATTCTACACCATCACAAAATAAAAAAACAATTGAAAAATGAACCAGCAACCCAGTTTACAGTTATTAAAATGAGCTGTTCTGTTTATATGACTGATTTTAGGAATCACACATGGTCAGAAAAAACTTTTTGACTGCTTACTTTAGAATATAATGAAGAAGTCAGGGAGACGACGGGTATTTTCCATTAATGACTCATTAATAATACTGTAAACCAGTGATTCTCAACGTGGGGTCCGGGGACCACCGGGGGTCCTTGAGGGGGTTCCAGGGGGTCCCAGGCAAATTGATGAATTGTTAAACTTCACCATTATTTCATTTACAAGAAGTTAACACACTTAGAGAATGTAGAAGAATGACTGTTTTGGTCATAGTTTCACTGTTATCTCTCTGCCTACAATACAGATAGTCATGGAATTCTGGAACAAATCATATCTGACAATACAAAATATTCCCAGATTTGGGTCTGAGAGACAAAATCTCATCAAATGGCGGTCCGTGGCTCTAATGTGGACTAAATTAGGGGTCCTTGATATGAAAAAGGTTGAGAATCACTCTTGTAAACCATGCACAAAAGCCATAAAAAATCCTTTAATTACTAATTACTCTTCATGAATCAACCCATAAATAGATTCCTTAAAAACCCATGATGCTAACCCTTACTTTTTTAAAGCTATGATATGTTTTGGATGGATAGTGGATAATTAATGTTTATGTAATGGAGAAATTAAGGACATTTCAGGGATAAAATGAAGGGTTTTGGTTTCGTAGTGGACTAGGTAGAAGAAGTAAAACCCCAGCAGGTAGTTATTTGTTCTTATTCTTGCAGATTCTGCTGCACTGGCGACTCTGCAGGGAGGAAGATCATGGGTCCGGCCTCACTTGACCTCCTTTTCAAATATGGATCAGACTGGGAGTATGGCGGGATTTAAATTCAGTTAAATGGGTTCCAGCTTTTATGGTCTGTGGCTGCAGCACATGTGGGGGACAGAAAGCAGTGAGGCTGTAGATGAGGCAACTAAAGAAGCAGTGAAGTGGGTGGTGGTGGATTTGAAGGAGAAACTAACTAGGAGATGGCAGAGGGAGCGGGAAGAAGGAAATGAGGGGACACCATTATTTTAGTATAACGGGAGAATGTTAGAGGAAGATACATTTTTCTGGGGAAATGATAGGCTATAAGAGATAAAATGATTATTAATTATTAAGAGTGGGACATTGTGGATTAGCTCACAATGGAAAGCATGAGGATGGACTGTGTGAAATGTCTTTATGGAGATCCTGAAATATAAAGAGAGAACAAGACTGTTTCGTCAATTGTCGGATGTGGGTTTATGATCTTTTACAATGAAAAATGTTAACGGTACCTCTTTTTTCTTCTCTAAAGGTCTAAATGCCCACCTAAGGGTGTGAGGGTCTGGAATTGGAATTAAGAAGAATGTGCAACACTCAAAATAAACTGTGGGAGGCAGCAACACGCCGACGGGTGTCTAGCCTGCCGAAAAGCTACAAGAAGAAGAAGGAGAACGTGATGACGTTTTTGCCCATTGACGTTATTCAGCACCGTACGTACCCTAGAGGGTGAACTGGGAGGTGGTGTCCATCTTATTTACACCCCGCAAGATAGCTGAATTTTAATCTGTCATATTTTACAGGAGTAGAAAAGTTGAAGACGGGGTAAGTTGGCAGAATTACTCGCTCATATGGTTTGGTCCGTTTGCAGCAGAGGTGAACGTAGCGCCGGGAAACGCTGATCTTCTTCATGCGGCCTATTTCCCAACGATGCGCCATATTGAATTTCATTTTGGGTCTTAGCCGCTAGCGAGTTTTAGCTTAGCGGGCTAGCGTTCGCTATTAACCGCTTATTATCGAGTCTTAATGCATTGGCCTTTACTTCTGATTTATCACCAACAACCCATGTTTACAACCAACTCATTAGTAGACGATTTCTAGTGAGCGTACGGTAACTGCAAGCCTATAAATGAAACTAATGTTAACAAGATAACGTCAGCTAGTTAGCCTAGCCGTTGTCAGATTTCGGCAGTCATCATCTAGTAATAGTTAACGTTACCCTTGTCTTGACAATCGAGTGTTGCTGCGTCCAGACTAGTCGTGTCTTTTTCCAAAACCTGATAGTGAGAAAACACCTAGGTTAACTGAATGGATGCTGAATACGAGACTGTCAGTCATGTTTTTTGTATAGATAAGCAGGTTCAGTGTTGATAAAGTTGATTTATCCTCCGGTTCTCCAGAGTCTCCAGAGATGAGCAGTTCAGAAGAAGTGTCATGGATCTCCTGGTTCTGTGGACTGAGGGGGAATGAGTTTTTCTGTGAGGTGAGTAGCCTCGCTCTCTATCTCATCCCTGTTACTTTCACTACATACACATACACACAGCTAGATCACATGGCCAGCTCTTTCTTTTTTTTATCTTAATCCGTTTTCTTATCAATTCATTTCTCCCATGCTAGGTGGATGAAGACTACATCCAGGACAAGTTCAATCTGACGGGGCTCAATGAGCAGGTCCCCCACTACCGCCAGGCCCTGGACATGATCCTGGACCTAGAACCAGGTCAGGAAGATGCAATCTAATTCTCTTTCATGTAAAGGATGTAGTTTTCTTTCCAAATCATGGTATGTTTTGAAAGGATCTTTGAACCTCAGTGCAAGAAAAAACCATGTCAACTCATTTCAAGCACAACAGGTCTTCAGGCTCCTTCAGAACTGTTGTGGTTCAGAACGGCATCTTTTTTTTTTTTGGTTGTGCCCTAAATTTCAGTATCACGCTTTGAAAACTGAATTATTTATCATGTGTCTCAAACCTTGAGTGAAAAAAATTGCTTTCATATCCCAAGGATGTGCTCTCTTTGTTTTATTTTTGGTATTCCCTGTCCCTTTGATTATTTGTCTGTCTTCTTTTGTGCGTCTCTGTAAGCTGTCAGAAACAGTGAGAATAACAAAAAGGGCCTCTCTCCTCTCTCCCTTGATTTGCGTCATCAGATGAGGAGCTGGAGGACAACCCCAACCAGAGCGACCTGATAGAGCAGGCGGCTGAGATGCTGTACGGCCTCATCCACGCACGCTACATCCTCACCAACCGAGGCATCGCACAGATGGTAGGTGGTAGCAGATCCACTATCCCGATCAGGATTTGTGGTGGAGGTTTTCCCTGAAGTTTTTCATGATGCAGTAAAAAGGACATTTCCACCATGTGAGAATAAATCTCTCCGCTGAAACAGTGCTATTGAGCTTGTAGGCTGGATAGCAGCTCTTCTAGGCAGGATGAGGGGAAATAATGTGGGGGTTTTTTGTGCTTTGGTGTGGGATGAGTAGGGAAACAAACTAATAAAGCTGGTTTGGCCTATCTGTGTCAGCAAGTGGCTGTCAATCACAGCTTTTGGCATCTCAATATCTGGAAAGAAACCTTTCACATTGATTATAAATCTGGCTTTATCTACACTGGAGATGCTATGTCTAAACCTAACTTTAGAGACCAAAAAATAATAATCCTTGTGATCAGTGATTTTTTTTTAAAGATGTTAGACATGGCTGCTTGGCAGAATCAGGGACTATTCTACCTCTCAGTGCTGCAAGATTATATTTACATCATGTAAGGTCACATGATGATGATCCAGCAGGAATCCCATTTCAGAAACTTTAAAAATCCCCACGTATCTTTTGTCCTGGCCTGAATTTTAAAATAAAAAAGGAGGAAAAGGTGGCTAGATTAGACTTAATATTGACTCTTTATCCTCATCTCTGCCTCTTAGTTGGAGAAGTATCAGCAGGGAGACTTTGGATATTGCCCCCGGGTCTATTGTGAGAATCAGCCTATGCTTCCCATTGGTGAGTAAAGACAGATTGATACAAGGTTTTCACTCCAAAATACTATATATCAATATTTAGAAAAAAATGTTTTCTGAATTGAATTGGATATCATTTTATAAAACAAACAAACAAAAGGAATGATGTTGTGCAAGATGGCTGGTAACTCTGTTTATAGTCCGTAATGTTTTACATGCTAGCAGTAAATTTGTATAGGTGTCATGTTGTGGTTGTCTCATTTTGCATGAGTTGTCTATTCACCATTGTAAAGAACACAGTATTTCCTTCTGCTTGGAGTTGATGCGTGCAAGAGATCAAAGAAGTTTATCGAGGAATGTAACCACAGTATGTTCTTCAGTGTAACAGTGCATAGTTGTCAGACTGCTGTTTTACAGACCGGCGTGTTGAACGAGTGTTTTCCTTTGTCTGCTTTTCAGCTGCAGCCGCCTGTTTGCTTGCTATATGTGGTCATTTGTTTCATAATAATATATTTGATTTATGATGCCAATTTTCATTTGGGTAATAATGTCCCTTTCTGTTTTCCAAGGTAAATTCATCATATGTTTTAATAAGTTAAAGTCTGATCTTAGCAATGGTCCTCTCTGGTGTGTCCATCTTGCTGTAAAACCAGCAGGCTGAATGAATACACCAACAAACTGATAGCTGCTCTAAAAAGTGTGTATTTCAAAGGTGAACATTTAAAAAAAAAAAAAAAAAAAGGTTGAAAACATGACAAAAACAAAGTTTAAATAAATTGTGCAAAATGGTCATAGCAAGAAGTGACCGAGTCCATTTTGTCTATCAATAACACCTACATTGCATTGAGAAATGGAGGAGCCGGTATCAAAGCCAAAGCCGACCATCTGCCAGACTGCAGCTCTACCGAAGCTGGCCTCAACTCAAAATGTTGCAGATTGTTCTCCATTCAAATCTTAGTTTGCTTGGATGTGACAACAAAATTGATGCACAAGGTTAATCTGCCAGAGGGGGAATAAGGGAAGTATTTGCACTAGCATTGTTCGATGGGCATTCGTCAGTTAATGCTGTCTGTACCTAAGGTTTAGTAGCTTCATTTAAGTTCTTATCCACAACAATGAGTCACACCAGTGAGTCTTTATCCTCACGTTTTTGAACTCGTCTTCCTCCTCTCCCTCCGCAGGCCTGTCGGACATCCCAGGAGAGGCCATGGTGAAGCTGTACTGCCCTAAGTGCATGGACGTCTACACACCCAAATCCTCCAGGCACCACCACACAGATGGCGCCTATTTTGGCACTGGCTTCCCCCACATGCTCTTCATGGTTCACCCTGAGTACCGGCCCAAGAGGCCCGCCAATCAGTTTGTCCCGAGGTTAGTGAGGCAGGCCGAACCTAAAGCTGTGCGCACATTAGGGCTGGGTGATATGGACCAAAAATCATATCTCTGTATTTTTAGGCTGAATGGTGATACACAATATATATCTCTGTATTTTCTACGAACTGGGCTAAATGTTCAGTTGTAAGTAGGGCTGGGCGATATGGACAAAATCAAATATCACAATATTTTTAACCAATTACCTTGATATCGATATTGCGACAATATTGTAGGGATGATTATTGGTGCTTTCACAAAATATTTACACAGTGAGATTTTGGATAAATAATCATCAGTAATGTGGATATAATGACTAAGTGGGTAAAGGCAAATAATAGAACAGCTAGAACAGTCTGGTAAGTTCAGAAAATCACATCACTTTACTGTAATGCAGCCTTTAAAACCAGGAAAAGACAACACTTATGCCATATCACAATATTACGATATCCAAAATCTAAGACGATATCTAGTCTCATATCACGATATTGATATATTGCCCAGCCCTAGCGCACATTAGACCAGCTCATCACTGTGTGTGTTGAACTGCGGTGGACAAAGAAGCTCTAGTCAACTTTGTGACTCAGATAAAGTCAATGTTAATTTTGGCAGCAATTTTAGACTTTTGACTGAATTGTTTATTAGTTTTAGTCACGTTTTGGCCATTTAATTAATGCTAAACCCACACTAGGCAACTCTGCACTTTGACAGCTCCAAATGGCAGCGAGAGGTAATTGATTGAAAATTTTGATCTTATGAAATGCCCAGAAATTATGCTACGTGACGTCACCAAGCACACACACACCCACACCTCGCTCATGTTTACCAACCCAGCTTTATACCAAAGGATACCAGAGGGACAAGAGAGGCAACAGATTTAATGTTAGTGAGTCCAGCTTTCTCTGGACAGAGCGCTGCTGTTCGCTGCAGTTTGGATTTCAGTCTTAAGGTCGATTCATTACTCCTGTGGGTGGAGAAGCAGCCGTACCCGACACCAGAATTTCATTTGGGCAAATAGAGTGAATCTACAGTGTCTCAGTTAGTGGGGATGGGACACTCTTCTCTGTTGCAGCCCTACTTTGTGATTTAGGCTGATAAGATGGGTGTATTTTTACATAAAAAAATCTTGCCTAGTGCAGCTTTAAGGTTATAATTTCAGCAAATCTCTGGACACTTAAGTCGACTTGTTGTCACATCGTGAACCAATTCAGTCACATTTTCATCCTATTTCCCCGTTGTAATGTCTATTTGCAGCAGTAAGCCATGTAACAGTTTGCAAACAGTTACAGTAAATTGCAGTAAATGTCATGTGCGAAGGAGGGACATGCACTGTGTACGTGAGTCAGGGTGGGGTGAAGTGAGATGGTGAGAGAGTGAGAACACGCATTTACATTCTTTTCCTAAAAGCAAATACATTGCTGAACACAACTGAAAACAGCTTCATCAGTTTTAAAACTCAGTAATCTCTTCATTTTTATATATGTATCAAGACAAAAATGCATCATTTTAGTCGTCAGTTTTATTTAAAGTTGATTATGTCTCGTTTTTGTCTTAGTCATCAAACACATGTATGTGAACAAATATTTGTTTTTTTCTCCTCACACATGCGCACGCCACGTTCTCTTTTTGCCGTTTTTTTTTTTTAATCATATGGTGAAGAAATGCTCATAGGTGTTTGTCGTGTTCCTCTTCCCCAGGCTGTATGGGTTCAAGATCCACCCCATGGCCTACCAGCTCCAGCTGCAGGCAGCCTCCAGCTTCAAGAGCCCCGTCAAGGCCATCCGCTAGAGCACACAGGAGACGGGAAGGAAGGAGGACGGATAGAGAGAGAGAGAGAGACGGGAAGGAGAGAGTTATCGTCAGAAGGGGAGGGGTCACCTGCGGTTCAAAAGCTCTCCAGATGCCCCCTCCCCACCCTGAAGACTGTATTATTTGGGTTTAGATTAGGGCAAAAGAAAAACGACATGTAAAGATTTTTGAGTGTGAGCGAGACAAAAAAAAAAACGCACAGCCATGATCTTAACCACAACACACACACACACACACACACACACACACACACACACACACACTTACAAACAAATGCAACCACACACTTGGGATTCCATGCACGTACCTTACCAAACTCATCAGTGCCAAAACAGGAAAAGAGGTAAGAGGAAGTCTAACAATACAGGGGCTCCACGCTGCTGCTGTTCACTCACATTACTAGCACACGGTGGGTAACGTCACCCAGCGGGGAAACCATTATTATGTTACGGGTGGCGTTACCCATCTCGCTCCCACGGGAACTCTCCCTCTCCAAGGGTTTTACTTCTAGGGGCCGTAGATGGAAAGCTAAAAAAAAAAAAAAAGAAACGAAGAAGAAGTGCAATGGCTGAGTTTAATTCCATCTCTGGCGCTGTTTATGTTCTGTATTTGGCACAGTTTGGTAAAGAGTGGTGGTAAACCCTCATTCATTGGAAGCCAACCTCCACCCCCCCCCCCCTGTTATTCCCAATGCATGTACACTCAGGCTGGCACTCACAGAGACAGTTTGGACGGTGGCGATGGGTGTTTGCTGTGTCACTCGCTGTTTTGTAATCTTAGTTACCGGCTTTTTATCGGTCAGTCGTCGTCATCGTCGTCGTGTGTGATGTCGTTTTGCCATTTTCACGCAGCACAAAGTATTCTGTTAAATTTGCCTTAAGATGTCGAGAAAACGCGTGGGTGCTGTGTGTTTTGTTTTTTTGTTCTTACAGAGGCACGAGCGCCCGTCTTGGACGTAGTTTGTTTTTGTTTTGCTGTTAAGAGGAGGCGTAGTAGAAGTAGATCAAACTTAGGTGAATTTGTTTCAGAATCGCTCAGAAAAGCTCAGCCTTCGTCATTTCTCCGGCTGTCTGTGTGCGTGTCAAACAACCGTCTGTATTGGTACTGCAGCATAGCGAGAATGTAACTTGTACTACATTTTCCTACACACAACGTCCCACTACAGCAGGCTAGGGGCTGCGTTTGTATCGTTGTCCCCACCCCCACACCCCCCTCCCCCTCGTGTAGCTTCATCTCCCTCGCAGACTTCGAGGAGGAGTCGCAGAGAAAGAGGAATCTAGACAATCTGAATCCTACAGCTCTCTCCACTACTGCACTGATTCTACTGGCGTTCCCTCCACATTGTAGTCGGATTATTTATGTCAAGGTTTAGCGACAGAATACCAGCCGCTCTGCTGAGAACCTGTTTGTTTCTGACACAGCGGGGCGGATACTCTCCATGTTACCCCCCCCCCACCCGCCCCACCCCACCCCCTTTTCCCTCTGTATACTTTTTAGTTTGCGTGATGGAAATGGATTGCTTGAAATGTGTTTATTTGATTTACCTGAAACAATAAGGATGGGATTTATGTGTCCAGATTTTAACTAATGTACGTCTGTGTCGTTGTCTTTCTGCTACTGTGGAAGGGTGAGCAGGATTCAGAATTCTCAATAAACTTCTATTTTCTTTTCATACATTCCTGTCCTTTTTGACTTCTTTCTTTCAAGACTTTATTTGTGCCGATGGTTACTCATGCTGCTGCTGTTCTGTTCCCTCGCCACACGGTGTCAGCGGAGAACTTGATAACTTGTGAAACCCTTCACAAAAGTCTCATCTTTTGTTATTTCCAAGGAATTCATGGCAGCAATTTGAGTAGTATTCAAATTTTAAACCTCAACTGGTCACAAAAAAATCCTTAAGGCAAAGTGTTTTCACATAACCTGGTCTGTAACATGATTCTAAAAGCAGCCACCACATCAAAGTAATATCCCAGAGGGGTGTGTGTGTGTGTGTGTGTGTGAGAGACGAGTTTGAAAGCATAGAAAGATTTCCCGTGCTGATAGAGAGAGGGAGCGATAGATGGGAGAGTGTCTGGCTTCTGGGTGTGGCTGCAGCGACATTTCACATGACTCTGAGTAAGAGTCACACACACACACCATTTAAGTAAATAATGAAGATCATACAGTCAGCCTTCTGTAATTATTTTTCACAATTCAGCTTTTAGTTTTGAAAATCCACTGGTACACTGAGGATTGGGAAAAGTCCAAATGGATTTAACAAAAACAACAAACCTTAAAATGACCAAAATACATTATTAAATCTGAATCTACGTCTATCCAGTAGTGACCCCCGCCCTCCATCCCAGCTGACGCCTTACAAAATATTCCTGAAAACACCAAGGGAGAGACAAACAACCAACCAGCAGACACTACGGTGCAGCTTCCTTACATATGACTCATAAAACCTTGTTTTTCTCTCCGCATGGCAGCTGTCTCTTTGGTGAAATGACTAGTAGGGCCAACTGTATTCATGTGGCTTCACCCAGTCAGATTTTCCAGGGAGAGAAGAGAGGAGAGCAGAAGGAGAGGAGGAGGTTCCTTCATGACTCAGGGAAACCTCAGGCCACAGCATGGGACTGGACACCCTCCTCCTCCTCCTCCTCCTCCTCGGGCAACTCCTTTAAAGTCTGTGGACACCATGGAGAGGAATCCCCCTGTTTTTTTAGGTGTTGTGTGCAGTGGTGGAAACAGTACTAGAATGTCCTACTCAAGTAGAAGTATTGTTACTTTGCTGAAATTTTACTTAAGTAGAAGTCAAACTGAAGAAAAGACACTGCTCACCCAGTATAAAGCCTGGTTGAGGTGCTGGAGCTGGAGCATTATAGATTTGAAAAAGGCATTCACACACTCAAAATCTGTGGAAAAATCATTTATTGCAAGGTTTTGGCCAGATTACGGTACTTAAGTAGAAGTACCAGTGTAAAAATCTACTTAAGTAAAAGTAAAAAGCAGCTCATTTAAATTGTACTCAGAGCAAAAATTACAGAGTTAAAGTTAGCTGTGATCTTTTCCATGCAACTCAAAAAGGACGAGAGGACAGAGTTCAAACTAGATTCTTTTCATTGTAAAAATGAGAAATTCCACAATAAAGGGTAAGTCAAGACAAAGACAAAGTCAAGTCAGATTACTCTGCTCACTGTGAATTGCTCCACAATTGGTCAATTTACATTGGTCCAGTTTCTGATGCTTATAGAGAGACACAACATTTGTAACACTCTCTAATGGATGTGATTTAATACAATACTTGCAGCAAAAACATACTTGAGTAAAAGTAAAATTACTGACTTTAAAATATACTCAAAAAAGTATTAGTACACACAAAAGCTACTCAATGACAGTAACATGAGTAAATGTAATTAGTTACTTCCACCTTTGAGTGTATGTAGCAACATCTTACATTTGCTTGTCGACCTGTGCGTGCGTGTGTGTGTGTGTGTGTGTGTGTGTGTTTATTTCATTTCTCTCTCTCTCTCTTCCTCTTTCTCTGATGCTCTGCAGTGGAACCGAACACTGAGAGGTGTCTGTGTGCTCTGAGTTCGGAAAACATTTTCAATGGGGGGGAAATGTGACTTTGCAGTGTTGTGAAAATGTCATGCCTCTGCTCTGCCACACCCCGTGCAATATTGCACCCTTTTCAGCCTTTTTGAATATGCGTGGTGGATGTACAACCAGGAAATATCTGCACAGGCAACCATAGAGACCACACGCACAAAACTCCCTCATATTCAAACAGATGTATATGTTCCTGATCATGGATTACAGAGCTGTACTGTTGGTATGCAAAATAAGGTCTTTTGAGGCTTTCTGGCCAAATATTATGTTCCAGCATATGTAAATACTGCGGTGGGCAAAGATGTAATACACTCTGATGGTCTTTTTTGTTAAAGCAAGTTTGTTAACTTGACAAGGAAGGCTTAGGCCAATACTACAACTACACTGGAGCATGAAGCCAAACGTAACCATTTGTTTATCAGTACACAGCATGCAATGTTGTTGAATTCCCTTATCGGCTTTTTAAATCATTGTATTTACAAAGACTAGTAAAACCCCCCTGCTTTGTTGAGTCCTATACGTTTGTTCTCCTTCCTCTTATTCTTCTTCCCCCCATTTGAAGTTTAAACTTCTTCACTGTGTTGTTGTCTGAGCTGTCACGGATGGGGAGGAGGATTAGTTTGGCTGTTTCTCACCCACACGCCCTGCGTCCCAGTGACAAGAGTTGAGAAACATGTCAGAGAGCCGAGGATCTGTGGGCAAAACAATGGAGGCATTTCACCGGGCCAAAACAACCTCCCTCTTACTGAAGTATTTCAAAATGATGACTCTGAAGATGCCATTTCATAACCGTTCCCCCCAGGAGGCCAAACCATGCCCCCTTAAAGTAACATTCACACAGACACTCATTAAATGGCTCTTGACAAACACATAGCAACAGCAAATCTCACACCAACAGCCTGTCTTTGTGATTGATGTGGAGAAACACACTGTGAAAGTCTTACCAATGACTTGACTCCCATTTAAGTCACTAGTGGCAGTCGTCTGCTAAATGCTTTGTCTTTTCCTCCAAGGATATTTGCAAAGCTGACAAACACAAGGAGACAAATAGACATAGAGGTAAATGTTCATAGATACTCTTTGGGCAAGACGAGACTTGCTTGTGTGAATACTACAATTTAACTCTGCAAAGGCCATTTCATGACTGGGACTCATGTCTCATTTCTCAAGCCTCTCAGAATAGGAGGAATGACCGACAGAAGCCTCAAGTCTGACTAATTTCTTTCCTGACTCACGTAGGATTAAAAAAAAATAGAGTTTCCAGCCAGCTAGTCCAACCCTTGACAGACATTGAAAGTGTCTTCTTTAACTTGAGCGAGCGACTCTTGCAGTTCCAGCATGAAACTGCGTTGCAAAGCGAGCTGTCCCAACATGTTGTCATCAGGTTCAACTGGCTTTGGGAAGACAATTATATTTGCTCATGTTTGCCCAATAGGAAAATCTGTGGTTCAGGAAAAATGCCCCGAAAATTAAAACAATAAATGCTGAATGCAAGGAAAATACTTTACTCACTGCTGACACATGATTCCTGAGCCTAAACCACTTTTAATGTTATATGACCTATACAAATCATTATGTTTTGCTTTAAAATACAGGAGACAGACCTGATATTACAAGTTTTTGTTTGTTTGCAGCAAGAAAAGTAGCCTACTGTCTACTGTAAGTGTTTGTTCTTTTGCAGGTAGCTGTGATCAACGCTTGATTGCCACCTCAAGCAAAACCTGTAAATGGTTTGAATAATATTTGAGAAGTGAAACCAGTGAGCCGGTCAGAAATAAAGTATCGCATCTTCTTTTTGAGAACAACTGACACATACCTGTCTCTCGGGAGGAGGAGGAGGAGTCGTCGACCGGGAAAAGAAACACACACACCACCCTGCCGCCCGCAAGCCAAATCATATTTTTTAGATCAAAATCACTGATGACAGTGTAATTCCAGAGAACTCAGTATAAGAAAGATGATAACTTATTTTAAGGAGTGTAAATGAAGCAGAAACTATTACAGATACTGAAATATAAGAAGTGCACACAGTTGGGATGCAGCACACTGACACACTTCATGGTATTTCCGCTTCACTGGACAGTCGCAGAATGTATAAAATTTGACTATGTATAATTTATGTTAGTATGTATAGTCCCTGCAGATCAGTGATATTATCTATTGTTTAAAGACCTATACCTTTGTGATGTGGATAGAAATCCTACAGCAAACTACAATCTCCTCCAGTTAGTCACATTAAACCCAACTGCATTGACTCTTATTCACAACACAGCCAGTGGAAATACATATGTGTGGATTCTAATGTGTTTCTAATATTAGTTTGATGGCATTCCTGCTTCAGCGGACTGGAAGCTTCACACTGGAGAGCGACAGGGAATATGGTGGAGAGAGGGGATGGCATGCAACAAAGGTGACGAACAGGATTCACTCGAGTCACACGACTTGGACTCGAGTCAGACTCAAGTCACAATGTTAGTTGCCTGAGACTTGACACGATGCATGGAGAGAATACTTGAGACTTGACTTGAGTTTGGTTCTGGTGACTTGGGACTTGACTTTGACTTGAAAAGGTTTCTAAAGTCTTGACAAAAGATCTTGTGTTTGTGGGATTTGTTCCACCTCACAGCTGAATTTAGATTCTGTTTTCTGAGTTTGTATGGAATGATTAAATGGTGACACTTTCTATGAAGGCCATGTCAATAAGGCATTATAAGCACATTCATAACACGTTATAATGCATTTATACGGCATTGTAAAAAATACATTGTCATAAATGTTTATAATCATGCATGACACCTTATAGCAAGGTTTATTAAAGATTATAAGTTGTTGGCATAGTGTATTATAAGTTCAGCATTCATTATGCTTTATAACCCCGAGGCCAAAGTGACAACAGTGTTTGAAAGAAGAATCTGAGTCCTGGGTCACACAGCACCAGTGGTGGAAAGTAGCTAAGTACATTTACTCAAGTACTGTACTTAAGTACAATTTTGAGATACTTGTACTTTACTTGAGTATTTCCATTTGATGCTACTTTATATTTCCACTCCACTACATTTCAGAGGGAAATATTGTACTTTCTACTCCACTACATTTATTTGACAGCTTTAGTTACTTTTCAGATGGAGATTTGACACAATGGATAATATAACAAGCTTTTAAAATACAACACATTGTTAAAGATTAAATCAGTGGTTTCCAACCTTTTTGGCTTTTGACGTCTTACAAAAAGCAGTGTGTAGTCGGGGTCACATTTCAGATGTCTATGAGTTGTTAACAGCTCCACCAAATAGTGATTTTTCCCTCTAAACCTCACATGGTTTCATTTAAAAAAAATGTTCAAATGATCCAATATTTCAGCAAAAATCAAAGATTAGAGAAAAAGTCCAAAAACTGAAAACAGATTTGTGTATCAGAACTTTGTTTTTTCTTCTTTCCTCTCCCATTAATCATCTCACGACCCCTCAGATGTATCTGGTGACCCTTTGGAGGGGCCCGACCCCTAGGTTGGGAACCACTGGACTAAACTAGCTAACTGTATATAAAGTACTTCAAACTAGCTCCACCTCCAGCAGCTACAACAGTAATATGCTGTTTACGCACTGATGCTTCAGTATTAATAATCTAATAATGTCATATATAATAAAATATCAGTCAGAGGGACCAAACCACTACTTTTACTTTAATACTTTAACTACGTTTTGCTGCTAATACTTATGTACTTTTACTTAAGTAGGATTTTTCATGCAGGACTTTTACTTGTAATGGAGTATTTTTACATTGCTGTATTGGTACTTTTACTTCCTAAGTAAAGGATCAGAGTACTTCTTCCACCACTTATAACTACCAAACATTAGCCAGTTATAAAGACACATAGAAAACTGCTCTAATAATAGATTATAAATTCTAAATCTCTGAAATGGAATAAGTCTTATAAACAACAATAACATCAGTAATACGCTATAGCATGACTTCAAGTAAAGTGACAGCACTGTGTAAGGTTAATTATGAGGACAGGTGATGATAGGTTGCAAATACCTAGTTATTCCACAATTATGAACAGCACATTTCCTAATGTCATGCAACAGCCAACCAATTACATGAAATGTAATTACCTTATACAATGCTGTCACTTTACTTAAAGCTTGCAAATTCATGTTACAGCATATTACTGATGTTTATAAGTAAACATAAGTAAATTTAGAGAGTTATGGTTTGGTAGGCTAGTTATAATGTGTGAAGGGATTTGGTTTCGTAGGTAAAATAAAGTAGCCTAATAAAGATAAATAAAGTACTATATTATCACTATAAAGTCAGTATTAAGCACCACACATACACTTTAAGCCCCTAGTGGAGCCCCTACCTGTTTGGCACAGGTGGAAGATTAGGAAAAAGGGTGTGGATGTCTCAAACGCGTCCTCTGATTGGATAACGGTGACGTTTGGATGGGAGGTGGAAGATTATAAATAGCGGGATGGCGGAAAAAGTTTGTTGTTTGATCAAGATTATAACGGTCTGAGTCCACGCAGACAAAATCCTCCTGGGAGTCGCGTCGAGTTTTCTAACCTTATTTTTTCAAGATGAACAGAATTATTCTCCACATTTTTGCAGCTGGAATCTGCTTTGCAATCGGTAAGAAAAGAGGAAAACCGCTAATTTATGGTTAATTGATTCGTTTGTAATGCATTTTTTTTAACAAAAGAACTTCGTTTTTACAGGACCGCTCCCCGTAGGCTAATTGAAAAAGTCACACAAACAAACAAAAAAACAAATTAGGAAAACAGCCTGTGGGACAACATTGCGGATTTCAAAGCAAACGTTATTTATTTCCAGTTTAACTTTTTTACCTAGCGAAAAACCGCTATAATACTCCTGTAGAGACTGTGTGTGTGTGTGGTACTCAATAGTGAGTTTATAGTGACTTTTAGGTCATTTTTTCATCATTAATATCCCCATATATGAATATTATGTATAGTTTAGAATTGCTGAGATTTTTTTTTTTATTGTAGACCTATCTTTCTAAGATTTAGTATCGGATTGATATTGTTCTTTTTTGTTAAGGGGTTATATAACTGCTGAGAAATTACAATTCTACATTTGTCTCGAGCCGATTGACTCTCTATAATCTAATTTCCATTGAGGAAATGAGGAAATATAGGCTCTCCAATGCACGGTGCTCTTCACTTAACCATCATCAGAAGCAGCCTAGATAACGTTGTGCTCACATAAGCAGAACAAAATCCTGTCGAGCACGTTTTTGTTGGAGCACTCATTCTGTATTCTGGTTCATTAACAACAACATTTGCTCTAATATTTGACTTATCTGAGGAGTTTTTTTTTTCTCGTCTTCTTAGTTTACTGACTCTGCTTTGTGTTAAACGGTGCGGAGCTTGAGGCTGTTGTCAGACTGGGTGTGTTCTCCTATGATATACTATGTTGCCTGTAACCCAGTGATAAATTTACAAAAAGTGGCTTAAACTATGACTTCAGTTATTCATCATGATACAAAACCCCATCATTTAGAAACAAACCTCAACTCTAGTCAGAAAAGCATTAATTTCCCCCCCTCAAAACATCCCATCCTCCACTTAAATCAGTTTGATACTGCTTCATATGATGCACACTGTGAATTTAACTCAAATATTCATATGGAAAAATACGAAAAATATGGGTAAAGTCTGTCCCACGAATGGAAAACAAAGTGTTTCAGTGGGTTTATCCTCCAGTACATCCCTAGCTCTTGCTGTAATACCTTATTATAGGTTTTGGGTAAGGCAGCCTGTTTGTGGTATAAGGTGTTGTCTTTTCCCAGACTGCGTCTCATGTCCCAACCTGCCAGGCATTAGATGAGAAATTCCTCACCCAGTAGGAGTTTGAGGCAATGCCCGGTGTCAGATTCCCTGTCAACAAAAAGGGGTTTGCAGACTGGGTGCGTTGCGAAGGCTATAGCCTACATCGTCTTATTATTGTGTTTGGTTCTATTGTAGTTCGTTTTGTCCTAGGCAGCCCCTTGCTCCGCTACTCCCTGTCTCTTGTTTCAAACCACACCCTTCCTATCTGGGACCTGACTATATGTCCGTCTCTATTGCTTCTCACAGCAGGTGATTTAACTGTCACCTTTTCCCCACTAATTAGTTCCTTAAATGATTGTTTGTGGGAGGGAAGTGATTACACACTGAATTTTCAAATCCATTTAAAAATGAGCAGAAATGAATCTGTATGAAAAAGTAGATTATTTCAAATGGGGTCTGGTTGCTTTGTAAATTCAGCATGGTACAGGCTGTTGCTTGTGTTGGTGACTATGGTTAATAGACTGTAAAGTAGTCCTTGTTTGTTCCAGTCCCTCAGGGATACAGGGGATGGGACAATAGTTGTGCGTTTTGGCTTACATCCACATGCACAGTACTGTAAGTGTATTTACTCAACGGCAGTAGACCCGCCTGGGTATATTTAACTTTCCTTTGGGTAGGTAGCAGTGTCATTATTTGTATTTGAAGGGAGCTTATGAAGGCCCTCTTTGCATGTTTACCTTTTTGTTGTAATTGTTTTTGGAAATATTTGGGTACACATTATTGCATGCCAAGTTGTGAGTCATTCCCAGTGAAGTAGGTGTGCACCATGTGATGTGGTGTAGTGCATGGCGTGAGCTCACACCGCGGGTTCGAGTCCGGATCATGGCCTGTGTACTGTGACTGTGAAGCAGAAGTCCCATGAAGTGCGTCAAGTGTGTCTCACGTGTTATATTTCAGTATCTGTATTGCTTCTTTCCCATCAAATTAGATAACATCTGCTTCATTTACACACATTAAAATAAGTTGGCACCTTTCTCGTACTGAGCTCTCTGGAATTTGATTTGGCTTGTGGGAGGCAGGAATGGGCCTGTTGCTTATCAGCTACTTCTGCTGATCGCACATGGACAAACTGTTGTATTGAATGGGCAATTGTTAGTACTAGAAAGGATAATTGTCTTAACTAGAAACAAACTGTTTCTCTCCTTTTGAGACGATGATGCCCTCAGGTGGAAAGCTTGGGTAGTAAATTCAGAAGGTGTCGTCTTGGAGAACATTCCTCCCTTGAGCGCTCATTACATGGGGAGATATCAGGCCTAGAATATTATCCAATTACTGTAATTGCTCTATAATCGTCTTGCTGTTCTCTTGTCCCATGATACAGCTATTGACTAGATTTTAAAGGTTTTTTTTCTCAGCCAGGATTTCAGTCTTTTAAACACGCAGCTCCCATTAGTTTTCATGTGCCGTTTCTGTTCCGTACAGACTGAACTGAAATCTGTAGTTTCAGTGAATGACCTGTAGGGAGCGATAGAAGGCTGACTAGGGAAATCTAGGGTGATTAGCAAGTGGCACACCCCATGGTTTAAACTGCCACCATACACTGTTTTGATGCACTTACTGACTTCTAGCCAGCCAGCCACCTCATTCTTTTGTCAAAATGGATGGCAAAAGTGGAGAGAGACCTGAAATATATTACTGAAGTAAAAGTGCTGTTGCCTTAGTAAAATTTTACCCAAGTTGGGAAGAAAAATTCACTCCAGTACTTAAGTGTAAAAGTACTCAATAGTAGCGTTACTAAGTGGTGTTCTGGTACAATAACTACATGTCATTAGTTACTTTACAAATCTGGATATAAATTTTATCTTCCCCATGTCTTTTAGAAGAACATTACCTGTTTTCAAATGTATGTCAATAGGCTATTTCTACTTATTTCAGCCTGTTTGAATCCTTCCGCACTAGTTTTAGATCCACATTACCCTGCAGCTCTCTGGGCTGTGCCTCAGCTCGGCCTCGGTGACAGATGGAAGATATTCTGCTGTGTGGAATTTAGAGAAAGTGGTCCTCTTATCTGCGTATGATAATTTAAATGCCATGGCTGCTTATGCAAAGATGTGCACATTGTCACGCACAAGTGAGAAAGATGGAGAAAAATAAATATAAAGGGGAGTATGTGCTCCACATGAGATGATTGACATGTTTGTTTGATGGTGAAGCATTTTTTTTTACTAATAGAAATACCACTCTTTAAACCTCAAACCACATGGTACGACCAACTTGGAACAATTTCCCAATGAAAGCCAAATGCCATGTCAAATGGCTTAACCCATGAAGTATACACAGTTGTCTGCTTCACGCCCTTTTTTTTTTTTTTATTAATCCCTTCAAGGAAATATTTTAAATCCCCACCCACAAGTTTATGTAGACCTTTATCACAAAGGTCACACACAAACATTTGAGCACAATGAAAAGCCAAAAGCCCATCTAGCCTAGCCCCAGTTTAGTCATCAGTATGTACAAATTATACAAACACTGGCAGTGGCAGCAGGATGTGGCAGACTGTAAACACTGTATCATGGCGA
The DNA here is from genome assembly GCF_046629955.1 of Centroberyx affinis. Lineage (NCBI taxonomy): Eukaryota > Metazoa > Chordata > Actinopteri > Beryciformes > Berycidae > Centroberyx > Centroberyx affinis. The sequence goes on from NW_027279998.1 coordinate 129,711, forward strand.
GTGCATCGGCTGCTTTGGCTTGAACATACATCTGTTTGTTGCCACAGTGTCAGATGTTTTGGTGTCCGCCCTGTGGAGAGCGTGGTGCAATCAAGAGTGCTGGAGACGCAACCAACCAATTATGTATTGAGACACTTCTGTCCCAGTGAACAAATATCCTTGTATAACTGAACATCGTTGTTGTCATTGCTCCCATGTGATGAACCTTCTAGTTCACCTCAGTCAGCTTCTCCCAACCCCCTCAATTGACCTTTTCTATGCTGTAGTCTGAAGCCGTGAAACTTTAGTTGGTGCGTAATTGTGTGTGACGTATGGATGGGGTGACTGAATAGCAGGGAGGAACAGGTCGGACTGGATTTAACCCCCAAAAAGCCTCCCAGACAGACCCAGGGACAGGTGACGTGTAACTCGTCGGTCAACATTGCAGAGCCCTTAATCCCTCGCTAGGTGTGGCAGCATAGAGGGGAGGGGAGTTCTGTATTGTATTCTGTCATATTTAATTATCTGGATATTTTATTGTATAAGTGAATCCAGTTTTTGTAGATTCCAGATTTAGTCGTAGTCTTGGCTGTTCCCTTTTTGTCAGGTAGACAAACCTCTGACTTGGTGATACTGTTTGTATTCTAGAGAGAGAGGGGGAGAAGGGGAGAGAGAGGCTGCATATTTTAGATTCTGACTAACCGATCACTTGTAATCAATGGCTCCTATCTAGAACAAGTGTGAGCATGTGTCATGTCCCTTTTTATGGGGAGTGGAGCGTCCTTGTAGCAATTCGCTGTAACTGTCAACTCCTCTTGTGTTCGGGTGTGACCGAAACCAGCAGTACAAGGTGCGGTGTGTGTAGGGGTGTTGGTATATTATATCTGTATGAGGTAATGAATTGGGTTTATGGCACTATAGGAGAACAGAATCATTCTTAATTGTTTTTCATGACATATGGACACCGCATCTTTCAAACTGTTTCCTTCAAGTTTATTTCAAGCAGTTGTCTTTTCTGGCCAAGCTGAGAAGAAAAATGATTTTATGCTTACTTTTAAATTGACATGAATAAATGGCATCCTGCAGTAATGGTAGAATGAGACATTTCATCATTAGACACCAGAAGTAGAAAGAAAGCACAGTAACAAATACTTTAGTCCTTTGGTAGATTCTGCTCTTTTGAATACTTAATCTTCTGTCATTTTACATGAGTAATTTAAGGATTTACATACTTTACTTGAGTTATTTTTGGACATGAGTAGTGAAGTACAGAACCTTGGGCTGATAATAACCCATGAAGTCACTTACGCATGTATTTTGAAGATTTTGAAACATGCCTAAAATCTTTATGTATTTGTTTGATGACAAATGATCTCAAGTGACTTGAGTAAGAAACTGAAGTAGCAGTATTTCTAAATGAAGAAAACATGTCAGTCCTCTTTACACCTCTGCTAGTAGCGAATGGAATGTAGCATGTTGTATCACACATTTATTGCATCGCTAACCGCTCATTTCCTGGTTCTCAAAATTATATCAAGGCAGGTCAATGATTAGTGGATAGGTAACAAACTGGTATTCCTAGTGAATATCCACTGATACCAATTTGATCATGAATTGTCATATATTGCAGTGAACCTAATGCTCTGTGAGTCTTACTTTTTTTTTAATGTCACCCCATGTAACAAACCCACTTGGGTCTGGGCTTTGATTTCCTCTGATGCTATAAAATTGATCTAAGCAGAGTAAGGTGTTCTTCATAAAAGCCAAAAAATCAGATGGGACACGCTGAACAGTTCACTGGTGTCAAGTGTCGAAGCTAATCTTGCTCAAACAAACTCACAACAGACATGCTTTGTGTGTTTAAGTCACATAGGATCAATTTACCTTTGCATGACAATCCCTGTCATGAGACTCTGAGGTCGAGACCTGAAGGACAGGTTTCTAACTGTTAGAAACTCTAGTAGTACTGGAGTGTGTGTGTTCACATGTGAAGAGCTGGGTGAGTGCATCTCCCCTCCCAACGCTTGGTCACACACTCATTCCAGGTTTTCTTCACGTAGGAGTTCGTTGAATTTATGCATTAAGTCAGAGCGTAAATTAATATGCATATTTCCTCTGCATCTGGAAAACACACATCTATTTAATGAAACCGGTAAAGTGAAAAGGGTTCAGGTCATAGTAGGGCTGGGCAATAAATCAACTTTCAGTGGGCTCATATTGTCATGATATGGTGATTTTGGGATATTGTGACGCATATCTGCTGTCTAAACTGATAAGACACAAAATTTATTTAAAAACTCTGACAAAATGAGATGTGAAACATTTTAAGGAATATTATTTGACGCACGTACCATTCAGTTCAATGGGATGAACATGAATTTGATTATTTAACATAATTTTGCATACGTGAGCCATATTGTGATGCACATCGATATTGAAAAAAATCCTTATGATTATCGTGATATAAATTTTCAACCATATCGCCCAGTCATAGGTCATAGGTCACCCCAGTTGTCCCTGTGAACCCCCGCCTGGCTCTGCTCCTTTGGTAAATGTCTTGGAGCTTTTCGAAAAGCCCTGTCCTGTCTGTGTGTGTGTGTGTTTGAGGATCAGAGCAGCAAACAAAATGTCTCATTACGTCTCACTCAGCCATATAAGGCCTCCTTTTTTAAATGCTAAGCTGCAGGACCTGAGTCAGTGGTAAACAAGAGCCCCTTGACCCACACTGTTCAACCAGTCTAGACAGCAAAGGACTGTCACCAAGAGCGTTCGTTTCAGACAAACAGCAAGATGTTTATTGGAACGCAGACCTCATTTTTAACCTAATTGCCCCCTCATTCTACTGCTTTTGTTCCTCTTCTCTCCCTTGGCTCCGTGACGTCTGCAATTCAATCTGTCTCTCTCTCTCTCTCTCTCTCTCCCACTCTCAGCTCATGCCCTGGAGTGCTACAAATGTGATCTCGGTATCGGGAGTCTGTGTCTCACCTCAAAAACCACTTGTGCTGCGGGAGAACAGTGCTTCAGTGGCGTTGGGGAAGCAGGTAAGGCGCTAAAGCTGCTAGAAATCCTACCGTCAGCATTCTCCCAGTTTCGACAGGCTTGAAGGAGACTTTGCATCATCGCACACTTTGAAAGTCACAATGAACTACTCCAGATACACAACTAATAAATACCAGCAGTAAAGGAAGATGTTGCAGCGGTTATGGTAGTGTGGGCGCATTTTCATCACACAGTGGGGGAAGAAGAGGATGTTTGTTCTTCAGCTTTTTTCATCAGATCCTTACACAAATTAACATCTGTGCCTTTATGCTTGAATTTAGCAAGGAGTGCCAGTGTGCCTTTTTTTTCAGTGATTACAGAAGTCACATCCATTCTGAGGCACTTATTCCTGTGTCGCCAGTCTCTGCTTTCACTGCAGATTCATCATAGATGAAACGAAGGGCATCCTGGCACCCATAGGGCGCAGCTAGATCGCTAATGATGGTAGTTAGTCGGTCTTTAGGCCCATAAATCTCTCAATTTTTAACATTTCAGCGTTTGACAGCTCAGACAGCCACATATGCAAAAGTATTCATTCTGAACCCTTAAGTCTTATGGATCTTATAATTTGGATTGCTGACCTAAATGTGTCACTGTGGGTGAAAATTCAAATTTCCAAAATGTCAACTTTTCAAGAACAAAGAAAAACCTTATTTTTTAGCTTGACCACCATGAATTTATCTAATTGGTTTTGAAAAAGTTTCATAAAAGCAATGGATGTATTTTCTCAACCCATAAAGCAGCATGCAATCCTTCAGTAGAAGCTAAAACATGAAAATCACCAAAATCCACAGCAGGGTACGATTGTGTAAAACCGTAACATCTCCCACCTTTTCTTTGTGACGCTGACTTTATTCACACAGCGGACATTTTGAATACTCAAAGTGAGAAACTTTATACCTGGAAGATTGGCGTTACTACTTTTAGCGTTATATGTGAGGACTGAAGATGGACCAAACAATTATCAAAGCATATTCTCAGGAAGAACGACCACAACAACACTGCTGGAAGTTAGCAGTTAGTTGGCTAGCTTACTAGCTTGAGATCCATTTGCTTCAATGTTGAAAGTTTTTCAATGATGAATCTGTGAAATGATAAATGTTTGTATGATGCATCTTGGTACACAACAGTAGGACACTGGCCAACTTATTTCCCACCCCAAGGGTTCAAAATGGCCACCGTGTGAATGGTCAATAGCCAGTGTAATCCAACAGCTAATTGACAAATGGTAAATTGTGTATTTGCTCTCGCTCCACAGCTGGCTTCGTGGACATAAAGAAGAAGGGCTGTTTAGCAGAGGCCAACTGCAACAAAACCGAGCAGCTGAATTTCCCCGCCAATAGCAACACCACCCTCTACACCATGACCAAGACCTGCTGCAACACCGACCTGTGCAACGCCGCGCCCGGCCTGCCCAGCACCACCGCGCTGCCGCTCGCCCTCGCCACCGCCACCGCTGTGCTGATGGTCAAGGTCCTGGTCTAAGGAGGAAGATGTGGATGGCTCAAAAACACACACACACACACGTTGTACGCACACCAACACATAGGGATTTAGTTAAATGCTCTCCTCCAACACAAGCTCCACAGTCTCCTGTGTACATAAATGATCCACAGAGCTCGTTTTTCACGCGGGCCCCGTGTTCGACTGTCAACCTTCAGGTGCATTTTTAATTTCACATACACAGCAAAGTTTTTACATCCACGATGGAAATTTAATCCTCTTTTCATCTCTAGGTCAATGTTTTTGTTTTGCGTTTTTAAATTTGTCAGTCCGTTGCCTCTCATCCCAAAGATTAATTTGTCACCAATTCGGCCCTGTAGTGTTTAAGGCTTTGCAATCTTTATACACAATGGATAATTTTCCAGATCTAACTTGTGCTGGTGTGACTGACAGTAAATGGATGAACTGAATTATTGCAAAGTGTTTCTTGGAAACCGATGTCAGACCTATTCAAATCTGCGCATAGCTCAGAGTGCTTGAAGCGTAATTTGATGCATATATGTGGAAAGCACTGACCTGATTAGATGATTGAGACTATAATTGCATGCCATTCATCGCCATAACTGTCTGTGTGTGGGCCCTACAATTGACTTGTCCTACCAGAATGAGCAGCAAGAAAAAATTTAAGTACAGGGCCTTAGGTGCCAATACTAAATCATGTGAGTTAGGTAGTTCACTGTGTGGCTAAATTATTTTTTTTTATTGGTTAGTTATAGTGCCATTAGAGCTAAACTTATTGCATTTGACCCACCGTGTTGCCATTTCTACATGCCGTATAAGCAATTTGAGAGATTTCAAAGCTTCTATAAGCATTTCCATTTCAAATCAAATTTCTCTATATTCGTTTCAAAACTTAAACATTTCATTTTGATGCCTGTTGTTTTATAATTGCTTTATTTCAAGTACTGTCTAGCTAAAATCATGCAAATGGGCCCCATTGCTATTAAGTCATGTCTGTGAAAACATTTTTTTTTTTTTTTTTTATCACTAACTATGCGCTTAATCTTGTTTAACTGGTTTTTATTCTTGGTGTTGATGTCAGAAATCCACACTGCACATTTCTTAAAGGCTGTGGGGTGATGCTTCTGTTTATCTTGCTAGTTTAGTGTGTGTGTGTATATATGGAAAAAGGTGATTAAATTGATTTTGTTTATTGTTTGTGTATCATCTGGGAATGTATTTGAGGTTACAGCAACTGGAAAATTGTCAAGGCGCTTCCTCGTCAAGGAAGTGCCTCTGCACCTGTTTGGTTTTGGCTTGGATTTAAGTATGAACCCTGTAATTCATAAATTGCATGAGCAATTGGGTACACCATTTCCTTCCTGAATCTATTTGACACTCTTGGCATTATTTTTCTAAAAAGAAATGTGTATACTATGCCTGGCTGAATGTCTTGCAAAATTGGGTATGTAGAGAATTTGAAGAATTCAATAAATGACAATGTCAACTTCAAAATGGAGGGAAAAAAGGCTCTTTCTTCCTACTTTAACACTGTAACTGTTGTGATTTGGTCTCTCCAAACGTCTCGCCTATTGACTTTCGTCTTGCAGGACTGACCGGTTCTCCTAGTTTCAGCCCGCTCAAACCTATTCAGGCTGAGGTAGCACAGACTGTATCATGTGAACATTTTTGTGGTCTCGTGGCTGTTTGTATAAAATGATTCACATAGAATGGACAATGTTATATCATATCAGCCGGTTATTCAAGTATCAAAATTGCTGCTTGCTGCCCTGCGGTTTTTAACTGACCACTCCAATCCACATCAGAAGTGACTCATACCTCTGGAAATCCTCAGTAAATACCTTGATGGAGTGTTTTCTTACCTGGCCAGTCTCGTGAGGCATTTCCTCTGCCAAAACATAGGCAACAAGTGTACTGTGTCATCTGTCACTTTGTGTTTTGGAATCCTATGTTTGTTAAAATTCATGATGACAAATCAGGAGCGATCCACATGAGACTAATAAGGTTCTAGTATGTATTAAGCATGAAAATGAACTTCATTTTTTCATTAAACAACTATCTTGAAGAAGGCTGCAGGGCCGAAACATCATCAAATAAAGAATATTTTCTATGGAGCTAGAGTGTGTGTGAAACACTTTTTCTTGTTTTCTGTGATCAGCACCTCAACAATTTTCATTAATCATTAAACAAACTATAACATAGCTGTTATCACGTGAAAATCTCATAACTCCAATTTGGGTGGCTTTCATGTTTTCACTTGAATTGAAGGCTCACATGCTCCTCAATGGGTTGTGGATGAAACTCTTTCAAAGCCCTTTGGATAATGCCAAAAGTGCATTATAATCTTTTTTTTTCTTACTGTTGAGTTCCAAACAGTGCTCCACTAAATTATATAAACTTTAGCTAATTGTTGGGCCTGCAATCAGTGACTAATATCTGTTCTTGAATCGAAGGTCAGATTGAATAGACAGTTTCGACATAGCATAGCTCCCTCTTTGTCTTCACCCATCCTTCTCTCATCTCTTTGTTATGTGCGTCAATCAAGTGTTTGGGCTTACATCACCGTGTGACTCTCACCTACCAGAATGCCAAAAACCTGTAGAACCCCCTCTTGTCCCCTCCCTTCTCGCGTCTCACTGGGTTGTATTTAACTTTGGGCCTGTGGTGCAAGCTCACCACTTCCGTCCACTTGGGTGACAAGAAGCTTTGCGTGCATTTACTCTGTGAAATAAATTTTTCTGCCACCAGAAACCAAGAGCGTCACCTCACACAGCAAGATGGGCAAGATCGTATTTGGAATCATCGCAGCTGTTGCATCTTTCATGCTGGGTAAGCCTGATCAATAATCAAGAGCAAGAATCAATGATCACAAACGTATTATTGGATGAGTAAGACTTTGATGGACAAGATGTGATCAAAACAATTCTGGCAATTAGTTTGTAAATGGAGGGTTTTTTCCAAGAGATTCTCCAATAAATTTCCAGTTTTTTGAAACTGTTTAGGTCAGTTTTTAGGTTTGGTTGCAGTATGCAATTGACCAGTAGTTAATCTGATTAAATATATAGCTATTCTTAATTTGTCATTCAATTAGAGGGGTTGGCTGGGAATAAACAGTGTGCTATAATATTTGAAAGGACTTTCAAATAAAGGATCTGGGCAGCTAATAACAAATATATCCAACAACTCAGTCAGTAAAAGGGCCTGACGCTCCATTTGTGTTTTATTTTGAATGGAGTGCCAGATTGATTGACTTGGAGTGACTGTAGTTCAGTTTATGCATCACTGTTGATCAAACAGAACAACTGCCACAGGGTGAATTCAATTTGTTTTTGATTGACTAGTTAATCAGAATCAGAATCACTTTATTTGCCAAGTCAAATGCACAGGAAGTTGTCTTGGTGACCGTATACCAGTCCAGTGTTGAGTGAATATAGGCCTATTTGGGCAAAATTAAAGATCAAATTCGTCTTACTTCTTAGAGAAATGTATCCATTGACACACTCTGAGACTTGTTGAACTAATTAAGCTCCCACATCTCCATCCAACATGAAGTTTTGGGATTCATTAAGAAAGCCTCTTTAAAGAAAACTGCGAGCTAGGACTCTCTTCTCAATCTTGCAAATTAATGTGAACCTAAGTGAGTCAAAATCTTATTATTGATAATAATAATAATAATAATAATAATGATAATAATAAAATGTATTTGTATAGCACCTTTCATACAAGAAATGCAGCTCAAAGTGCTTTACAACAAAGAGATTACATGCATGAAAATAAACATAGAATGTGCATAACATAAGATGGAAAATAAAACCCACTGAATAATAATAAAAATAAAGTTAAGAAATAGAGTACATAGAATGCATAAAATCAAGTAAAATACAACATTTTAAAAGAAGTGCAGCAGTGCATAAGTGCGAAGCAAGTAAAAAAAAAAAAAAAAGTTTAAGGCCTGTATCAGGAAAATCTTGTTGTGCATCCCCATTTAGTCTGAGTTTAGCATTGATTGGCAGTTGATCTCCTTTCACAGAGGATGTTCCTTGCCGATATGAAATTCAATCCTCATTTCTGAAATCAGAATGTTTTTCTTTATATTACTTATGCTAGCCTGTGGTTGTTTCCTCATACACAATCCAGAAATCCAAATCAGGGTGTGGTCATGGCAGGTGCTCATGGTCCAGTTACTGTTGCACAGCACAGCAGAACACTCTTGCACAGCAGAACAGGGTGTGGTGCACCACAAATCAACCACAGCATTTTTTGGTGATACTTTGGCGCCGGCACAGAGGTGATGCCATGCGGCCCGGCGGAAAGTCATGCTGAACGGTCAGGAGCAAGACTAGAAAAACATTATGAGGCATCGCTGACATCAAAGGCAAACCAAAATAACACAAAAATATCACAAACTCTAACCAAAAGCATTGCTGCTATGAAAATAAAGCAAATTATGGGTGGATATTAAAGTCGAGAGTCTTTGTAAAATCTTTGCTTACAAAATAGACTTGAGGACATGATAAATCTGTTTTTGAAATACTGACTGGAAGCTTTTTTAATGAAATCATTCCAATATGAGCAAATAATCTCTTGTAGATACAGAGATAATACAGATTTTTTTTTCCAGTCCATTGTTTCAGCTCATTTGACTGAATCTAACTCTTTGAGGGGAATACAACTTTTGGAGATCAGCTATCTTACTGCCACCAACATCAGAAACTTGCAAGTCAAATAACACCTCTTAACCTTTTGTATTGTTTCTGTTTCAGTGGAGTCCCTGACGTGCAACAAATGCTCAGTGGGTCTGTTCGGTGTCTGCCTGAACTCTGCTGAGGTGACCTGCTCAACCAACACCAGTGTCTGCTTTACCGGACGTGCAAGTAAGTCTCGTCCACCTCACCAGCACTCACACCCTGTCAGTCAAACATTACATCATCACATGGGCATGTCCGCATTGTCAAAATCACTTTCACATACCAACACTCAATCACACACACACACACACACACACACACACAAAGGTCAACAAGCATACCCAGAATGCCTCAACTGCCCCCACGTGACTAGAAATTCATGTTTTACCTTCACACTGATCTGTATGTTTTTTTCTCTCAATACAATCCCTCTCTTCTCAACATCAATACTTTATTCCTCAGCTTTCCCCACCATCAGTTCATTCCAGGGCTTCAACACCCAGGGGTGCAGAGAGCCCGACAACTGCAACGCCACCACCAACGGCACCCTGCTGGGCATCACCTTCCAGACCACGATCGAGTGCTGCTCCACGAACAAGTGCAACCCCGTCCAGCTGAACGGCGCCCCCTCCACCAAGCTGCCCCTCACCGCCGCCCTCGCCGCAGCCGTCCTGGCCTCAGTGTGGGGGAGCATGCTGTACTAAACACCTGACCGCGCCCCGCCCCGCCCCTCCCCTTCCATCCCCACCCTGCAGAGCAATAAACACGTTACACAAAAACAACAGCAACAACAACAGGAAAGATACACCGCATCTGCCAGCGGTCCATGAAACCAGTCTGACAAACCAGTTGCTTCAAACCAGTTGGGCATTACTTGACTTAATATGTTCTTTTGCTATGATGTTGAATTAAAACAAGCCGCTGTCAGAGCAAAAGTACTAAGAATTCAAACTAAATTCTCTTGACTTTTTGAGATAATGGTCTATATCAGTGGTTCCCAACGTGGGGTCTGGACCCCCTGGGGGTTCCAGGGGGTCCCCAGCAAGTTGATCTATTGTTAAACTTCACCATTATTTCATTTACAAGAAGTTAACACAATTAGAGAATGTAGAAGAATGACTGTTTTGGTCATAGTTTCTCTGTTATCTCTCTACCTACAATACAGATAGTCATGGAATTCAAAATCATATCTAACAATAAAAAATATTCTCAGATTCGTATTCGAGACAAAATCTCACCAAATGGGGGTCTGTGGCTCTAATGTGGACTAAATTAGGGGTCTATGATATGAAAAAAGTTGAGAACCACTGGTCTATATTATTTATATGCTTTGGCTGTCCTATACTCAGTTCTGCTTGTGGATAGTTGTCATGTCAGTTTCCCCCTTTCTGATGACGTGTAACGTGAACCCAAATGTTCAGTATGAAGCTAAATGAACCGTGTATGGCTGGAACTGTTTTCATTTTTTTCTATGTTTAAGTAAGTCGATCAGTGGAGTGTTTAAGGCAAACACTGAATTCTTACTCCTTCCACGCTGTTTTTATTCTTCTTTTTTTTTTTAACAAATTTTATTTATCCTTTTAATTACTGTGTGTCTCATTGGACAAAATGAAGGAGTGAAAATAAAGAAAATCCTTTAAAAAAAGTTCACTGGTATTTTTATTTTAGAACATCATACAGAATATGAGCTTATCTTAATATGTCTTAGCAGTATTTTTCTCTCTTCTCTTCTCTTCTTTTCTATACTCTTCTCTTCTCTTCTCTTCTCTTCCCTTCCCTTCTCTTCTCTTCTCTTCTCTTCTATACTCTTCTCTTCTCTTCTCTTCTACACTTCATATTAAAGGAATGTGCCTCCCGTCACAGGTTCCCTCTTATCGCAGGCCTTTTGTTGGCCTTTATTTGCAAAGTATCACTGATCTAACTCCTGGTATATATAGATGTCAACTCTATTTCTCAACACTTTATCGCACTCACTCAGCTACTGGAAGAGGAAGGTCCTGCATTATCACAGTTAGAGACCAACACTACTCAGTGATATTTTCTCTGATATTCTCACACATCTCTTTGAAGATCATAATGAACAAGTTTCTGTGGACCTGTGTGGCTCTGGCGGCGCTTTTTGTTACAGGTAGGTGCATGGCAAGCATCTATTGTGCATGGAAAACTACACATGCCTTTAACTTATACTTACTTTGGGAAAATGAAAATGTTTATCTTTTGTTAATGAAACTATACATTTTGTTCATCCTGGTCGATAACAACGACTTAGGTTGTTCTTCATTTCTTCTTGTTTCAGCTGTGATGATCTCTCTTTAAATTTGTGTTTGGTTGAATTTCCAAAAAATCATGTTCGCTCCTTTGAGTTAGAGTTGGGAGATGTTTCTATTAAGGATGATGATGATGATGATGATAATGTAGAAAACCAAGGACAGGGTATTGTGGTCAGAGCATGCGGTGTGATTGTACAAAACTGATTTAAAAAGCAGGGCAGATTTCATCTCTTCTGTATTTACCTCATAAAAAAGGGTGCGGCATATCACATTATTTGCTTCAAAGTCATAATCCATTTCACATTGTAGAACAGGGCCGAGGCCACTGTTCACCTTGAGTGGTTATGAAACAAACCCTGTTGTGTACATTGTGATTACAGCAGGCGTTTGTTTGATAAAGGTGGTAAAGTAAATGAAGTTTGAATTGTTGAGCTTTTTGGTTTTTAACTTTCACCCACAGTATATGGTTGAGGATTGATGCCAAAAATAATTCAAAATAATTAAAATGTTTTCAATCTTTCCCCTGTGTCCCCTCTGAACTTTCTCACTCTCCTCCGCGTTCTCCTTTCCTCTCCTTCTCCTCTCCTTCTCATCTCCTCTACTCTCTCACCTCCTCCTCTCCTCTCTCGCCTCATTCTCCTCTCCTCTCCTCCTCTCCTCTCTCTCACTTCATTCGCCTCTCCTCCTCTCCTCTCCTCCTCTCCCCTCTCTCACTTCATTCTCCTCTCCTCTCTCACCTCCTTCTCCTCTCCTCTCCTCTCCTCTCTCTCACCTCATTCTCCTTTCCTCTTCTCCTCTCTCACCTCATTCTCCTCGCCTCCTCTCCTCTCCTCCTCTCTCACCTCATTCTCCTCTCCTCTCCTCTCCTCTCCTCTCCTCTCTCACCTCATTCTCCTCTCCTCTCCTCTCCTCTCCTCTCCTCTCTCTCACCTCCTCTCTCTCACCTCATTCTCCTCGCCTCCTCTCCTCTCTCACCTCATTCTCCTCTCCTCTCCTCCTCTCCTCTCTCTCACCTCATTCTCCTCACCTCCTCTCCTCTCTTCTCCTCTCCTCTCCTCTCCTCTCCCCTCCTCTCCTCTCTCACCTCATTCTCCTCTCCTCTTCTCCTCCTTTCCTCTTGTCCTCCTCTCCTCTCCTCTCCTCTCCTCTCCTCTCCTTTCCTCTCCCACAGTTGAGTCTCTGATCTGTAACACCTGTGATTTTGATCTCTTCGGCACCTGCTTCAGCGAGTCAGCTGTAAATTGCAGCAGAACTCAGGGCCGCTGCTACGTCGGAGAAGCCAGTAAGATCAACAGCTGAATGACTGATGCTTATTTCATTTAGCAGAAGGAAAAGCCATCAGATAACTGTACTGTACTGTTACAAAGTTATCCAGGAACTATTTGCATTAGACTGACATGTCGTTATATTGGTTTGCTGATATACTGGGTTGATATTGGACTTATATTAAATATCGGAAATGGGCCTGTCAATGCCGTCCATCTCTGATACGATTAAGGTTCCTCCCTGACCACAGCTACAGCAAAACAGTGTAAAAGGCAATGACATTTTATTTTCTTTGCACATTTTATTTATTTATTTAATTGTTCAATTAGGATTTGTGTAAATTATTAACTTAATTTTGGGTTAAATGAACAATTCATTTAACCCAAAATTATGTCACATGATGATCTAAATGCGGTTTCAAGGCCTGCCAAGAATAAAATTCTGCGGGAAACACTGAATATTAGTAATTTGTTTTTGGTATGAAAATGGTCAAATTTAAAGGTATAGAATATCAGCACAAAATATCGGCTATCGGTGACTACAGTCCAAAAATATCTGTATGGAAAATAGGACTTCAAAAACCCATGTCAGTGAAACCTTACATGTCATTTATCAGAAGTCATTTTTGTTTGCTTTGACTGTGTGATTGCTCTATAATAAGCTCAAGTAAAATGCAATTCACATCAATGACACCTCTCCTGTGCCTCCTCCAGAGTTTAATGTGACAGGGCTGCTGAGTCTCTATGCCAGAGGCTGTATAGAATCAGCTGCCTGCATAAACCAAACGGGAATCATCCTGACGACCGGCTACACCGTCACCAGGACCTGCTGCAGCACCGACCGCTGCAACGGAGCCTCCTCCATCCAGCTGCCTCTCACTGCGGCCCTGGGAGCCGCCATGGTGGCTGTTTGGAGCACCTGGGATCACTAGAGAGGAAGAAGAGTGGAGTGGGAAATGAGCCACTACACATTTCAGTAACCCTTTAAATTACAGGCCATTAATTACGCAGTAATAACCGGAAAAACCTAAGTAATATCCAAATAAAATAGATGTAATAACTAGTTATAGCATTAGAATGACTGGTATTTACTGTGTGGTATACAACTAAATAAAAAAAGATGCTTTTTCATGTGGCACTACCACACACTTTTGAAAAACCTAGAAAGGTGCTAGAGGCAAAGGAGTTGAAAAGGGAAGAAACACACTGTTTGCATTGATTTATCTTCCACAGAGGGGAGGGACAGAAAACGAGGACACCTAGGTTTTCATTTATATAATGTAGAATACATACAAAAAATACATTATATATTTTAGAAAAGACATACCAGTACTGACTATGTACAATATTCACATATTAACAGAAAACAGCTGAAACCCCAGAACGGGCCTCGCCCGATAAAAAGCACCTTTGTTTACTTATTTTTTTATTTACTTACTCAGTAGTTACCAGTCATTCTAATGCAGTTATTAAATCTATTTTACTTGGAAATTACTTTGTTATTTGCAGGCATTACTAAATCATTATTGGCCTGTAATTTAAAGGGTTTCCCACATTTCCAATTCAAAATGTCATTCCTTTTTTCTACGCCTTCATTTCTTGACTAGATTTTAAATTACATTTGTTGTTCAGTGTCCATATGATGTATACTGAAGGGATGCGCAATATGACTCAACTTGGACATAACACTCTATAGTATAGGAGACAATTACATGCAATGTGTTGGGTGTATCGGGACTGAACTGACCTGCTTTTATATGCACTTCCACACTTTTCACCACCTGATAATTCAGTTTGAAAACCTTTAGAGGCTTCCAGAGTGTGTTGCCGTTATGCAGTGAAGCCACAAGAATTAAAGCAGGTTTTGATCACGTGACGTCTCCAATGTTTATTCAAGATATTGTAGTTTCACCTCACTGTATTCTCAGTAATATCATTCACATGATATTATTTCCACTTGCATCCCTGTGTGTGATTTCTTTGGAATGTAGCTACAGCTTATAAGTAATTAATGTGATTGAATAAGCCGGATGTTAAACAGACCAAGGCACTTGACTGGGAAGTGGTCCACCTGCCACCTGGATCAAACAGCATTTCCAAATAGTGTTTGTTTTAACCTGCTTGGAGCATGTGGACATGTGGATTTTACAATAAATGCTAGTGACTGAATTACTATTGACTATTTGCAGGTAATTTTTGTGTACTTTCCTGTGAAGTGCTATGGCAACGTACCTGCCACTATCACTGTAGATTAAAACAAAAACTAGGAATGGTTTTCAGATACTTTTTGACCCAGGTGTGGATTGCATGTGTTGTTTTGATAGAAAGACTGATATGAGTAGAAAAAAAAGATTTGAAATATGATTTACAACTCTGTGCTTAGATAGACAGTTCATGTAGTTAGATGCAAAGTATGTTTTGAACACTTACTCACTGAGCTCACAGCTTCCATTCCATTCAAAACGAGTTTCTATTCTATTCTATTATATTCTATTCTATTCTTCAAAGTCTGGTATAGTGTAGTTATTAGCTCAATGCTATTACAGTGAAGGGAGTGTTCTCCTCGTTATCACATTGCTTTGAATCCTAATGTTTGTTGAGGAATTATTGTATTATTGACTGAAGATTAATTCTCTATTGAAAAGTTGTTCAAAGAATTCTTTTGAAAAGTAATGTAATGGTGGTTTTCATTAAATCGTATGAGTTTTAAAAGGCTTGTTGTGCAAGAATGATGAGTGATATGTGCACACACAAACACACAAAGACCCACTCAAAACACACATAAATGTTGACTGCACAATGAGGTTGTGCTGTCAACATTTTAACAAATGTGTGAATGGGTGACAAATCTACATCAATCTACGCCTCTCTGACTCCCCGTTCTCTCACAGGTTCTACCCAGTTTTTGTTCACCATATAGGGGTAAGAACCAGGTTCCCCAACCCCGAGCCCCTGACGCCACACCCTTGGAATAAAAGCAGATGCCCAGAGCTGGTGATGCTCATTACAAACCTCGATACACTTTATCAGACAGATACTTGCACTGTTGGATCTTTGAAAGACTTTTTGACTGGTTCTGTTGCTGTGGCATCGTCTTATTTCCTCTGTAGACCACACATCTCTCTATAAGTTCAAGATGAACAGATTCCTGTGGGTCGGTGTGGCACTGATGGCGATGTTAGTTACAGGTAAGAGGAAGGAGGAGGCACTCATCTACCACAGGAGAATGGTATTACACAATTATTTTGTTATCATATCATATTTTGAGGATTGGGACCTCCAAATGGTTCTCTCTCAACCTGATCAATGATCATCAGTGGTCAATGATCACCTATAAGGCGCTGATAATGCTCACAGATGCAACATGATACATGAGAAAGACCCTCAATGAAACAACCTTGTGAAATGGATTAAGTTAGCCTCACACTAGAGATACTTGATGTGAAAAAAATGTTTTTGTTACAGACATTTACTGTAACTGAGATGATTAAAAGGAGGACACAGATAGGATTAACTGCTGATGACAAAAAATGTAATCAAATAATTAAAATAATAAATGTTTATTATCATTTTAATGATTGCATTCCAAAGTACATGCATAACTCATGATGTGCCTTACTTTCATACCAACAATCATTTCATAAGTTTGTTGTCAATGTTTTTTATTTGTTTATGTATTTAAAATTGTGTGTTCTAATTTTGGAATGAAACTCTTCAATTAGACCAATAGATAGTTCATGTCAAATGTGAGTTTTACTGATAAGGCAGATATTTCACTGCTTCACACAGAATCTTTGAACTGCTCATATACTGTTTCGCAAATGGACTACATCATTATTTTATTGCAAAGTGTCACCAAGTGTTGTGCTAAGTTTAGAAGGTGAGTCAAACTTAGTCACATTGTCATTACACCAACACACATGATGGTAAATATACTAAAAATGTGAGAGCTAAACTTGTCTGTCTGTGAGTAAATTTACTGGAATGTCATGGGACTAGAAAATGGCTGATCCATGAAACAACATTAGGCAACTAAAAACTCTTTGTCTCTCCAAGCACAAAAGTTACTGGATTTAATCTGAATTAATGAAAGTGTTTTCTAACATTGTAGTTAATGTTTATGTGTGATGGTGTTTTTGTTTTTATAATAATGACAACTTTGATGATGACTATGATAATGATGGTGATGTTGTGATGTTGATAAAGGAGATGATGATGTCAGCATTGAGGTCAGGGAAACGGCAGGTCGTTTAGTCACTGTGGCTTACTGGCTAAATTTCCTCTGATGTATAACTTGGAAGAAAGTAGGTCCTTCTCCTTTTCCATCACCTCTCCACTCTCCTCCTGTCCTGTCGTTTACTCTCCTCTGTCTTTCCCTCCTTCTCCTTGTTGCAGGTGACTCTTTGACCTGTAACAGCTGCAGAGTGGGGATCGCAGGTAAATGCCTGTTCAGCTCCACCGAGATGTGCAGCGAGTCCGAGACAAACTGCTACTGCGGAAATCTGGGTGAGACTAAAGCAAATGATCATCATCTTTCCCGTTTAGTCCGTTACAACCTGTACGACTCACAGTATGTCATTCTCTGCACGTCAGGGATTCTTTATGATATAGAGTAGTTGTTTATTATTATTGAGTTTAAACAGCTGCTCTACAATGCAGTGTGCTACATAATCAGTTGCAGTTAGGGACAATTAAAGCTACAACATGCAATAGGCTTTGAAGAAGTGGATGGTGAACGCAGCCAATCTGCAAGAAAAAGAAAATGAAATGCTGATGTTCACTGTGTTTTTGAACGGGTCTTGTCTGCCGCACGTTTAGCTGCGCTGTACTTTCTTTTCTTACCGCTTTCCACCATTGTAGTTGTTGCTATGACTTCCCTGCACTGTGAGGTGTTTGCCTCCTTGCTGGCCACACCCACAGCAAATAGTATACGCCCCGAAACGTCCCAAACACCATTGAAAAGCTCATTTAAGACAAACAGAGGGATTTAGGCATGAACACACAGTCACAGACAGACACACTGATAATGTATAATGCATCCAATTGTCAAAAAGTTACATATTGTAGCTTTAAGTTCAACAGAGGCAGCTGAACTCTTTCCTCGCCCCCTCCAGCTTTCAACGTCAGCGGTTTGCTGAGCCTTCAGACCGGAGGCTGCCTGGCCTCGGCTTCCTGCAACCAAACGGAGACGGGAACCCTCCTGACGGCCGGCTACACCGTCAGCAGGACCTGCTGCAGCACCGACCGCTGCAACGGAGCCTCCTCCGTCCGGCTGCCTCTCACTGCTGCTGTGGGCGCCGCCCTGCTGGCCGTCTGGAGCAGCTGGGATCAGTAGAAAAGCCTCTAGTGGAGGATCCCACTCATCACTGGGTGCAGTCTTTGTATGCAAAAGGATTAAAAACAGGTTTTACTCAGGTGATGTGTTGTAGCTGTAACAGTGGCCTCTTGGGGAAGCACCATACAAAACTGCTACATTGTGATACTCATAATGTTGTCCTATGTCTGCTATCTTTTGTTTTTATAGACTCATATATATATAGACTCAATGTGGAAGCACAATGTAGTATGGTACAATATTTCATATAAATGTGCGGCTGAGAAATTGTTCATCTAATTTGATCAATCATCTAATCATCCATCTCATAGCCACAGAAAAATGGTTCATTACATTTATTTCTTTGATTTCTTTTAATACATTTTTGCTTTTGTAGAGTCACATGAAATATTAAGTAATAAATCACAACACATTATGCATCTTCAACGACCACACAGGAAACCTTTGACTGATTTTTCTCTTGTGTGTAAACTGGCTGAATGAATAAAAAAAATAACTGAACAAGATTGAACTGAATGTCTGTCAAGTTTAGGTTCCTCCAGGCTGTGGATGTTAATGGAAAAAAGTTTGACCTGTGAGGAATTTCCTAGTAATGCCCACTGACTTCTTCTTCACCCTGACACAAGAAGACAGAAAAACCTGATGAACCTCATTCTCTTCCCTATTCCTTCCTCTTTGTTTCTCACCTGAAATCTTGCCATTGCTTTTGCGGTAGCCTGCTCGAGTAAGACCAGTAATTAAGCCTATAAGTATTTTTATTAGAGGAATCTTTTGATCTCGTAACCACACGGAAAGATGAATAACTTTTGGAAAGGAGTGTTTGTCCTGGGAGCCTTCATAGCAGCAGGTGAGTTCAGAAACACGTCTAAAATCAGAACATTAACTTGATAAAATGAAATGTTAAACCTGATCCTTATACCAAACCAAAGCCAAAGGAAGGCCCATTACTGAAAACTAAACCATTTATTATTGTCATTATTGTTGTTGTTGTTTTTGTGGATTAAAAGAGCTCTTGATACAATGACTAACATTATGTAACGGCAAAATCTTTAATGCACTTTTGATATGTAGAACATTTCTTTATGTCCGTAATATCTGTAGTGAGGTGAATCAGACCCACATATTAGAGCTATATAAGTTAAAGTGTATCAATATACCCAGAAGATTTGTGGCTAAATAAAATCCCAGGCTGGGGGAAACATTAAACACTAAACATACTTTAACAACAGCAGACAGCTGTGGAATTTCAGCACCGCAAAGCTCGTCATTGTACTGTCACTGTGGCATCTGACTTCAATATCTAATAAGAGTGAATTTCATTTTTGTGCCAAGTGCCAAATGACACTAAAACTCATTATAATAGGAGGACAAATGTAGTCAAGAGAATTGGATTCATATAGGTAGCATGGCTGTTACGGTGTTTGTACCCAATATTGGAGGCTCATTATACCTGCATAAACAAAAAGAGAAAGATCGGTGATTATATTAATTGCCTTCCATGATTAAGCCTCATGGGGTTTTACTGCACAGCTTAATGATATTCACTCCTTCAACTGAGTTCCTGGTCCAGTGGTCAGTCAGATCTAATAAGGTGTTCTTGGTTATCTTGTAGTACATACTGATTATGAGACTACAGCATTCTATTTAATAATTAAAGTCACAATGAAGTGTAAACCAATTGGATATCATTTAGGGAGGGAAAGGCAGTTTTATTTGATATATAAAAATACAAGAAAATATATATATATATTTTTTATTTATTGATAATAGGTGTTTATTATGGCATGGAAATTTAGCGAACAATGTGAAAAGTCATTTTTCATTTCATTGTGACATTAAGTGCAAATACAAAATAGACCTGATTCCATTTTTTGGCATCTATGCATAATAATGTAGCTTATTACATCAACATCTCTAGCTGTCTTTCACGCCATAGCAGCCCATGTTATAAGAATCAAGCTCAGTCACTTACGCCTGCAGCCTAGACTATCTCTATATCACCCCAACTATCTATCGTCCATATCTTTTTCCTGGTACAGGTGTGCTGTACATGTAGTACCTCCAAACTATGTTGTTGAGTGAGTTGTGAAGCTGCCATCATATTGTCTCCTCTTTCCATCCCATAGCACAGTGTCTGACCTGCAGGCAGTGCCCCATTGGTGTATTTGGGACGTGCCTGTTTCCACAAGATGTCACATGTGATAACTCAACTCTCAACTGCTACACTGGAGAAGCACGTAAGGAAAAATAATTAACATTATGACCAGATTGGAAAGGATGAAATATACCTGTATCATAAAACTAAACAGAGTGATGTTAAAGGCCCAACCTGTAAGACAAATGTGGACAAGTGCAAATTATTTTAGCACTAGTTAAATGCTTGCCAGCTGTGAGCGAATTACAACAATACAAAATCAAATCAAATCATTAGTAATAGCTCATTACTTCACATACATTTAGGAGTAAAGTTACATCCTTATCAAAGTATTAAGCTCCCTTAGAATGAAGAAATCCAACAAAGAATATGTAAAAACTGTTGATCAACGTTCTAACGTTGTTAAGTTGCAACATTACCTTATCTTATCATCAGGGAATGTGAAATGAATCTTCTGCTAACAGTGAAATGCTACAACAAACAATTTAAATTGTATAGAAATGTGGAATGGAAAAAAACAATCTTGCAATGGAATTACACTGAACCGCCACAGGCATTTCAGAGAGTTTGACAAGGACCTAATGAAAATCCTACAGTCTCTTTGCAACTTCAGCACATGTAGATACTTGCCCTTCTGAGCGTCTGAGAGTTTAATCATAGTTGTGCATAGTTGTGTACTTTTGAGTTACAGTGGATTAAGATAACAAATTTATTTTCCAGAAAAAAACATCATACTGTCTGAGAACACATGTACATATCCAAACTTTAGATGGTCAAAAAAGTCTGTATTGGGGCTTTAATCTCCCCATGGTGTTACGAGCTCTTCTGACTTTCCAATTCATCCTCCTCCTTTTTAAAAAAAAATCTTTCCAGAGTTCAACGCCACAGGGACGTTCAGCCTGCACACCCGCGGGTGCCTGGACTCAGACCTGTGTGGGAAGACGCTGACCGGCTCCATCCTGGGTGCTGGTTTCACTAGCAGCTTCCAGTGCTGCCAGACTGACCTCTGTAATGGAGCCGGCGCTGTCCGGCTTTCACTGACTGCTGCCCTCAGCGCTGCCGTACTGGCTTCTCTATGGGGATTCTGGGAGTTGTAGTTTGGATTATCTCACCTTCCCCTGCTGTTTCCACTGTTTCCCACAGTGGATTTCCATGATTTGCCCCACCGTTGCCTTGTAATACTACTTAAACTGATCATTTGTAATGCGATGCACAAAGTAACACTACATACTGTCACTATGACCTGTTTTGCTGCTCATTAAATTATCTTAAAATATACAATGACAATGTAATGCTTGAATACTTGATTGACTTAAATCGGCCTGATATAAGCTAAGGTGAAACTTGAATTATCCCTGACACAGCAAATAAAAAATAGAAAATAAATAAGAATGTAGTGTGTGTGTGTGTATATATGTGTGTGTTCGTTGGGGGGGGGGGGGGGGTTCAAATGGAAAATAACCTGTCTCTGTAGTTATGTGATAAAATTGAAAATGAACATAAAGTGTGCCAAAAAAGAACTAACTAACTAAAAGAAAAAACTATATGATAATGATATTTCTCTGATCTTTCTGCATCAAAAGCAACAAGTTCATCATAACCGCATTTCCATAATCAACTCAGAACTCATAGCATCCTGGTGTCCTCCTTTAAGTGTTTTACTCTCCAAACAAACACACCCTTCTCTGGATAATAAAAATGTCAAGTGACAGTGCCACAGAGCGTAAAACAGCCCTAAAATCAGCCAAAAAACAACCATGGAAAACTACAAGCCTTCACTGGGCGGCCTGAGAGACCATCCTTCACCTGAAGGACCGGGGTCAAGTGTTGTGTCAACAAGCATCTGAAGTGTCCAGAGCGGCAAAATTAGAATTTCCTTATGGAGATTAATAGAATAGTTCTTCCAAAAATGAGTCAAAATTCAGTCATTATCTGCTCTACAACCATGTCAGTCAAAACTCCATTGAATCTTGTAGGATCTCCAAACACACAGAGAGTAATAGCTCCATCTTCATCTGAGCCTTTTCCCAGCTTCTCCAAACACAGCAGAGTATTGTCAGTGAGGAAAATATAGGAGATAATGAGGTATATATTGGACTTTTGGGCCGTTTGGCTACAAAACCCTTGCTGCACAAGCTCTTTGGAAGAATTTCATGGCCATTTTGGTTTTTTTTGTGTCGTAAAAACATAGCCCGATTGATTTCAATGGTTTGAAAGGAGGCTGAGATGGAGCCACGAGGGCAAACTTCAGTGGAGTTTTGACTGACATAGGAGTGAGAAGATAACGACTATATTTTCATTGTGGGGTGAACTTAATCTCCATAAGGAAATTGTCATTTCCCGCTCTGGATGCCACTCTGGAAAATTCAGTAGGGCAGAAGCTTGTTGACACGGTTCTTCAGGTAAAGGATGGTCTCTCTAGGCCAGCCTTGCAGTTTTCCATTGTTGTTTTTTTTGGCTGATTTTAGGGATGATTTACGCTCTGCACAATAATTGGTGGGCATGGGAAGCTTGTATTGTTCACAGAGGCAGACAACAGTTATCTGCTCCTTTTGTGCAGGGCTTTGTTTTACAAGAACAGTCTGCACTGTGACATATTATACTGTATGTATCACACTCAGCAACTAGAGTATATCTTTGTGTGAAATCTTCTCCGCTGAGCCTTACGACCTAGTTAGCCCTGTTTCTCCACTCTGTCTGCAGGTCACTTCCAAACCAAGGATGCCATCTAGTGCATCTTAAGGAGGAGCACAGCACACTGACAGGCTGACTAGGCCTGAAGAGCCAGTCTCAGTCTAATCACAACCTGACAATCTCAGGCTTCTGCAATATGCAGCAAGCATGCCTTCAACACTGTGTTTCAGTGTTTCTAAATGAGGCAAAGAATGAGTCACGAATGAGCCAAACAGATACGCGATTGTTGAAGAGTCCTAACCCTATCAAATGATTTGAAAGAATATGAGTCTTCCGTACACACCGCATAAAATTTCCAGGTCATACATATACAGACGATATGAGAGTAAAAACAGAACTGCAAGACAAACATATTCCCCTTTTTGATCAACAAATGAAATAATTCTCTACTTCTTCTCTAATTCTTTACTTCTCAGACAGGTCAAATTGTCAAATTGGGTCTTTTATAATTTGCTATCCAATGTCATGCCATTGTATTAATGCAGAACCTACAGTAGACATTCCCAAATTTGTTGATGTCAAGGAAGTTGAGACACTTTTGACAACAAACCCCCATCTGAGAGGTTTTTGTTGTCAGTCTCTACTTGATATGGGAAAATCACAGTGGAGAGAGTGAAACCTCTTATCAGAATACTCACACTTATACTTCTCTCACTGGGTTAACTTCTAGTGAATTAAATAACACTGAAATTAAACTATTATTATTAATTCATTAAACTATCCCCAAACTATCATTTTCCTGGAGACCCCTAAAAACACCCCCAAGGACCCCTGGGGGCCCTGGGGTAGTTTGGGCACCACAGTCCGACATGACTGGGGAACACACAGCACCTGAATAAAGGCTTTGACTGTCAGTGTTACATGAGCCTGTTACTTAGAGCTGGACCGATAACCCAACATGGCTTCCCGCAATACTTTTTTCATCCGGCAGATTTTTGGACACGATTCAGCTCTGCATAGTTTTTGACTCCTGGCAAGAAGTAACATGAAGTTGTTTATCTTTTGAAAGCAATGAGCCAGTAAAGATCAATATCACCCTCAATTGGGCATATCCTGTACTGCAATACAACTAGACACACACATACATGTATTTTGAATGTATATTTTGACAACATATTTATATTGACAAAATATATTTCAAAGTATTAGCCTCTTCACTGCCAAAAGAAACACAACATTGAGCTAATGTCATATATAATTTTTACTAGTCTGATATTTAATAGATTTGCATGCATATGTGAAGTGTTCAATATCCGTGCAAACACTTTGTGAACAATAACCTATAAATGTCTGTGACAGTTTGTGGCTGCAGATCCAGACTGAAAATCACAACATGAGCTGGGAAAAAAATCATGATGTTTGAAATCACCCCACCGGTTGTGATTAGTATAGATTTAATAAGGGAAACCAATAAGGGACACCTGGATTCACCTGATCAAAAAATAAATAAAAAATACTGGTGATAAAGCTTTTTCGCTCTCATCTTCATCTGGTAATATAATCGAGAAAGTTAATGTTTATAACTATCTTGGTATTTGGATCGATGACAAATTATCATTTAAATACCATATTGAAACGCTGGTCATTAACCTAAGGCAGATGGTTGTTTTTTTGTAGGAATAAAGTGTTCTTTCCTAGGAGTTGCAGGAAAAGGATAGTTGAGGCAATGTTTTTATTAGTCTTGGATTATGGTGACATTGTTTATAGAAACGCTGCTACCTCCACACTCCACTCCCTGGATGTTGTGTATCACTCTGCCCTCCGTTTTATTTCTGGTGACCCTTATTCAACTCATCACTGCACCTTGTACTCTGATGTTGGATTGCCCTCTCTTTCTCAAAGGCGCGAACAACATTTGTTTTTATTTATATTTAAAGCTTTAATTGGTAAACTCCCATTATATTTCATCCCTTTTTCAATGGCAGTGAAATAATCACATGACACGCTCCTCGGATCGCCTAATACTTCAA
The DNA here is from genome assembly GCF_046629955.1 of Centroberyx affinis. Classification (NCBI taxonomy): domain Eukaryota; kingdom Metazoa; phylum Chordata; class Actinopteri; order Beryciformes; family Berycidae; genus Centroberyx; species Centroberyx affinis. Next base: position 154,570 of record NW_027279998.1, read on the forward strand.
GTTCCTCGTGTAAACTCAGAACTTGGAAAGACTGGTTTAAGTTATAGTGCCCCTGCTACCTGGAACAGCCTTCAAAATGTTTTTAAATTAGATACCTTGCCCTCCCTAGACCATTTTAGATCGCTTGTTGCATGTCAAGTGGTATTTTAATGCAACTGTTTCAATTATTTTTTTAATTTGTAATCTTTTAATTTATTTGACTTTGTATTTTACTTTATTTGTATCTCATTTTATCATTTTATTTCATTGTATGTACCCTTGTTTTCTTGTTCTTATTCATGTATTTTATCTGTTGTCTTTGCTCTCGGCACCATTGTAAATGAGGATTCGTCCTCAATGGGTTTTCCGAGTATAAATAATAAAGGTGTGATGATCACTGTAGGCTACTTAAGAAAGAATAGGTGTCCCTAATATTTCATTCATTCAGTGTATATTTTTTGGCTACTATGAATGTGAGCTACATGTAGGCCTACAAATACACATTACATTTTCCACATCTTGAAACATATCTTTAAACATATTCTGAAGTGTAGGCTATGTGATGTGAAATGTATTTTTTGCAGTATGGCAAACAGTCCTGCAGACAAACCTGAGTAAGTAGGCTATTACATAAGCGACTTGGCTTCCCTCAACCTACTTCTTTATCTGAACAGATTTGGATTAGATTCAGCCCCGCGTGCCCAGGTTTTGACTCCTTTCAAGATATGGAAGTCTGGTTTATCTTTTGAAAACAACGAGACCATGTAGAGGTGAATAACTCAAATTCAGATGGACCGTTTGGTTTCGCCACACCTTCCTCGTCCTCAGGTTCCTCAGGTTGCCAGTCCGGGTCGGCGGGACTTTTTTTTTTCTCCCCCCAACCTCCTCCTCGACATCATCACAGCAAATCAACTCTTTGCTTCTGCCTTGAACGCCACTTGTTGCTCGCTGACTGAGACCTGAAACCAAAACCATCACCCGCTACCAGGAAATGGAGGAATGATGAGTGTGTAGCAGCAGCAGCAGAGAGACTCGGACTGGGAGGGGAAACAACAAACTAGGCGTCAACGGCCACTTTCAGGACTTGAAGGTATAGCTGTGCGGATTCATTGTTATAAAAGTTGATATTACGAGCCTTTTGAAGCCAAGGTTTGCTTTATCTGAATATTTATGACGCGTGTATAGCTGATTCGATACTGTATTTGTTACTTAGTTGCTGACTTTGTAGCGGAAAATAGATTGGGCTGCGCGAGGCGTTTCCTATTCGTCTGGATTGTGATAGAAAATGTTTTAATGTAGGCTACTTTCTGGCCTGCGCAACACAAACTTGTCCCTCGCTCACTTTCTGTCCATTTCTGTCTCCCGGAAAGGTTCGTGCACGAGCAGCCGAGATGAGCGACGAGAACCGAACGAAAGTTGAACTTTTTGTCAAGGTAAGCGATTGAATGACAAATCGCTGTCGCATCCACAAGTGACGCGCAATGGCGACATGTGTGACATGAATTTATTCAGGCAGTGAGTTCGTTACCACCTTATCGCATCTTCTTATTATGGCTAATGGCGTTTTATCGCACACGTTTATTTATTCGCAGCTGATAACTTATCACGGTTAATGGGGTTTTCCTTGTTTGGGGACATGATGTCACTTTGATTTTGCAGCCACAGCAGTCTATTCTATTCTATTATCATGATTTTAATACACATGCCAGTTAGACCACCTTCGCTGACTCACCGGGCTTATGAAAGACAGTACGACTAATCTAATTAAATGCACGTTAAGATAATGAACAGGCGACTTTAATCTATATTTAGTGTGTTGTCCAGGCTAATCTCGGGGCGTTGTCTTTGTCTCGCAAAAAACATCTTCTATAATATAACCAACAGCACTTTCTGCAGCTTTTTTTTAATGCCTTCCTTCCCTCATGCTCTTACACAAGTTTCCATAATGATTCCTCTGTATGAACATGTGGGCCCAGCTGAGCCTCCACCTCCCTCTGTGTGTTTTTTTTTCTCTTCACAAGTGAAAGATGCTGTTGTAACTTCCCTAAATCCTGATGTCCGGTCAGCCTTCCCAATCAAACCTGCTGCCCTTTCATAAGAAACAACCCCTGCCTGCACTTTGCTGTATGATAATTACTGTATGTTTGGCAGGAGTTTCACGTGGGCGTTGGTTACAATGAGGAGTAATTTACCTGCCATAGCCAGCGCTGTAAAAGGCCACAGTAAAGATCCAGAAGGATAGTTTGACTTAACATGAAATATTATGCTTTTACAAGGCCACACGTTAGAGATCTATAAACACTGCATGAGTAGTACAAGTTGTACATGACTATAAGGATAGGCTGCTTACTGTTCCTCCTTTCAAGACTGAGTCAAATCAGCCAAACTGCTAGAGACACGTGCTGCTGGCTTGGATGGATCAAACCCTGTGTTGCAGTTTTCTGTGAGGTGGAGGATGATATTTAAGTAGAAGAGTTAAAGCAATAGCTGAGCAGCATGATTTTTAACTCCTTGACATCTTTGTTCTTAGTTCATTTTCTCTGTTATTTGCTTTCTTTTCTTGCTTCTCTGTTATTTTCTTGCTCTGTTCCTTTCCTTGTATATGGATTTCTGGCCATACTGTAGCTTAACAAATCAAGTATTACAATTATTTTTGCCTATAAATAAGGTTATAAAGTCTCCAATGACTTTAAGGTTAACATTGCGGTTAGGTCAAACATATCCCAAGTGCTGGCCAGACATGAACCCCCACCCCCTTTGTGCATGTTTGTTTGTTTACAGCTGTTGTCTCTGTTGTTTTCCCAGGCGGGAATCGATGGCCAGAGCATCGGCAACTGCCCCTTCTCTCAGCGCCTCTTCATGGTGCTGTGGCTGAAGGGAGTCACCTTCGATGTCACCACAGTGGATATGACGAGGTGAACCACTTGGCCTTTCACTTCTTCTCTGTTTTTTTTTTTTTTTTACTTTCACAGCCTTGCAGGTTTATGTATTGTCCCAAAAGTGGAATGTCGGCCCACTGTTTCAACGCTCCCAAATGTGCGATATGTGAACTTGGAGCATTTTTATTCAATTAATGGGTGTCAAAAGATATAAAGCTGCACTGGCATTGATTTTAGTCACAACCATGTGAGTCATAGAAGTTTCCAATAAAAGTGAGGTTTCATATTTTCTCAGCTTCTTATTCTGTTTCCCCCATTCTCATTGCCTTTTAACCCCTTTTATTCTCACTTCCTCTCTCTCTCTCTCTCTCTCTTGCTGGATCCCCTTTCCCCTCTTCCTCCGTCTCTCTGACTCACGTCTCTCTCCTTTCCTCCTTCCCCCCTCCTTCGCTGCAGGAAGCCAGACATCCTGAAGGACCTGGCTCCCGGTGCCCAGCCGCCCTTCCTGATCTACGGCAGCGAGGTGAAAACCGACACCAACAAGATAGAGGAGTTCCTGGAGGAGAATCTCAGCCCTCCAAAGTAAATCACTCCATCCATCTGTTCTCCGACTTTATTCAGTTGTTTTGCTTCCAACCTTTACTTCATGCTGTTTTGTGTGCCACACCCCTCTCTCTGTGATCCCCTTTGTCTGTATCCCATGCAGTATTCAAATTTAACTATACTTTAAGATACAGCGTACATGCTTCTTCTTAGTCTAAGCTTTTCAAGATTTTACCGTCTCACGTCTCATCCAGGTGAATTTTTTGTTTGTGTAGAAACACATGTATTCATATGCATGCAATAGCAGTATAATTATGAATATTATCCTGCTATAAATCATAATTTCCCGTCTTTGTTGTTCAGGTACCCCCGCCTGGCCGCTCGTAACCCGGAGTCGAACACAGCGGGCATGGACGTCTTCTCCAAGTTCTCCGCTTACGTCAAGAACTCGAACCCCCAGCTTAATGACAGTGAGTGAGGCCTAATCTGCCCAAATTCGATTACAAGTAAAATTCGGCTCTGTTAGGGTCTGGTAATTATAATTTGATACTTGATCCACGTAGGGAAACAGCAGGTGGATGCTTGCCTATTTGCATTTCAGATCATAATGAAATATATTGGAGGGAACCTTGTTCATATTCGGCGTATACGTTTGCAATATCTAAGTGTTTTTTTCTGCGAGACGCTTTGCAGACACAGACCCTGTTCTATTTTTGGGGGCATCTCAAACTGGTTTTCATCACACAAAGAGTTTTTTCTGTAACAAATGGCACTGAGCTCCTTCTGTCTGCCTGTGACTGACAGAAAACCAGCAGGGACTGTCTGTGTTAATAACATTATGGCCTGAGCTTTTCTGCCTCGGTGGCAGCAGGTCACCTGCTGCTCTGTGTGTTTAGCTCTGTGCTGGAAATGTCACTGCTGTTGTGTAACCCCAGTTTTGGTATTTTTCTAGTTTCTGGTTTCCCTCTGAGTTTTATTGTTTTTACCGTGTTTTAATAATCATCTGATTGATTATTTTAAGCATTTTACTGTCCCGATCCTGCTTTTAATATGCTTTTATCAGGTCCACTCTACCTCTTAATATGTTTAATTTTTTTACTGGGTAATTTAATTGAAACTAAGGTCCATTAAATGCGTTAAAAATCCATTGCATAATTTCAAAATGAATTGCAATCAGCCTGAATTCAAGCCAGATTTTCTCTATTCTTGTTTACTTTTTGGAAATACAAACTATCCCACAGAGTTTTAATTATATATACGTTTGTTTGTGTGTGTGTGTGTGTGTGTGTGTGTGTGTGCATGTGTTCAGACCTTGAGAAAGGCCTGCTGAAGGCGTTGAAGAAGCTGGACGACTACCTCGGCTCTCCCCTTCCTGACGAGATTGACGAGAATAGCGCCGATGACGTCACTTCCTCGTCCCGCCCCTTCCTGGACGGTCAAGATCTTACTCTGGCTGACTGCAACCTGCTGCCTAAGCTCAACATTGTCAAGGTAAGCTTTCGTTTTAAAGCAGCACAGTGTGAGCGCTTGGATGAATAGATTAAGTTGTTTTTTTTAATCTCAAACAGAAGGCTTGCTGCACTTTCTGTTTCTGTTAGTGTTTCCTGCAGTAACGAAGAAAGTTCCCCTAAAAAATTTCACACTCTCTCTCTTTCTCTCTGTCTTTCTCTTCTATTTCCCCCGCCCCTCCCTCTCCCCAGGTGGTGTGTTTGAAATACCGTAACTTCAGTATCCCTCGCTCTCTGGCCAACCTGTGGAGGTACCTGGACGCTGCGTACGCCCGGGAGGAGTTTTCCTCCACCTGTCCGGACGACAAAGAGATCCACATCGCCTACTCCTCTGTCGCTAAAGCTCTCAAGTAGGAGGAGAAGAGGGGGGGGGGGTGCAGAGCATGAATACACCAGCAGAACCATACACAGAAGCAAACACACACAGGAATATACACACACACACACACACACACACACACACACCCTGCGTTCACACTGCGAGCAACTTGGTCGATGGGTTCCCTCTATTCTGACCGATTGTGTCTCGATCGCATTTATGTCATAGTCTCATGCAGCTAAGTTTTAAACAGTCACATCATGATTTTGTTTTTTTATTTAATAATGTTGCATTCTTTTGATAAGTCAAGATAGCTAACTTACCATCGATCGCAATGATGATTGTAACCGTCCTACTAACATTGTTTTTAAGACGTTTGTTCCTGTAGTCTTTCAAATAAAAGTTGTAGAGAAAAGGGAAACTTTGAATGCCTGGAATCAACTTCTCATCCATTTTGCGCTTGCCAGGCTCAACTGTTGTTTATGAAACGAAATCACATTGGTAAGGAAACAAGGAAGCACAGAAATCCGATTGGCTGTTGACGGTCAATGATCATCGCCAACCTTTCTCGCTTGTTGATCGTACACACATCCAGGTTTCCCTAGTTGCTCAACTCTATGGGAAATGTTGATTGTGTCGCTCGCAGTCTGAACGCCGGGACACACTCTGGGAATAGCAGATGAAGTGGATCCTCCCAAACACACACACACACACACACACACACACACACACACACACACACACACTGTACATGTACACACACTTTACACACACTTAAAACTACAGCCTTGCTCGTGTACAGAGCTTCAATACCAGTAGATACACACTGTAAAGTTGGAAACATTTCTTTGGCTTGTTCAGACTCAGTAAAGCCTGAGTCTATCTGAAGCATGCCATTGTTCCCTTCTTTATGACGAAATGCCATATCCTTCATTTTGGTAAATCCTAAAACCGATGCGTCGATATGCAGATGCCCACAGAGCTGCCTGCCACATCAAACTGTCACTCGTACCTTCATATTCAGTCATCGCTTTGGGAAATACATTGTCTGTTTAGGTGACAGACAGACATAACCAGCACCAGCTCACCTGCCAAGTGTCTTTGAGGTATTCCTGCAATTACAGATGCGTCACATTCAGTACAATATATTACTCCACTGCTGAGGTAACAAGGCCTTTTACCATTGAGGATCACAAGGGCACCGATCGCATACTTTAGTCACCTCGCACCTAAATGTAATAACTTCATATTGTTCATGGCCTGCAGGCTGGGACTCGCTGCAGGGACGAATAGCGGAGAACAGTCACAGAGGCAGGAAGTGATTTCAATAGACCTCTGCTTCCCCTTTCTGCTTTCTGCTCTCCCACACCAGGCGTGAAGGATTAATCAAGATTACCAAGCTTGTTTTGATCCGCTGTAAGGTCGTCTTGCCAGCTAATCACTCTGCTCTGCCTGTATAATGTGTGAAGGATGTTTTTTTTTTGTCTTTTAATAGTGTAAGGAATCAAATTGTGAGCTTGTTGAAGTTACTCTAGATGAAGAAGTGAGGCGACGGTTCACTTGTCCGGGGCGCGAGGCCTGTTCTGTCATGAAGAAATGCAGGAAGTTACGCATAAGCACAGTTTTTCAAGAGGAAAAAACATCAAGAGCATTAGATTAGATTGTATGATTGATCATGTAGTGTTTGCAGACTGACAGTTTGCATCATGTCTGCAATTCTCCTCAAAGTGACTTGAAATTGAACACATGGGAAGAACTGGAAATCATTTGTCCGTCCAACCGTAGTAGGAACTAACTGCAAGGCACTATTTAAATTAAAATTTACAGAGGCAGTTAGCAGCCAAGATTTAATTTATAGGTAGTGTGAACATTTTTTGTTGTGAGCTTTATAGTGTTAGCTCCTGGTAGCCTCGTTGCGTTATAAATGTCTCTCGGATCAAGGTAAAGCTCTGTAAATCAATTAAACCTAAGTGCAATTTAACACGATTGAATAGGACAATCTTCTATTATCATATTGCTTTCATTATATTAGATATCTAATGTGAGCACTGCTGGTTATTTTCCTACAGAATTTTAATCACACAAGTTAAGCCCCATGTGTGTCGATCAAACCCATGAAATATTTGACTTGACTGAAAGATTAATTGTTGTGAATTTCATTTAATTGCTAAAGAACGGACCGACTTTCAGAATGGCTGTATGTTTAAAAGGGACCGGGTCTGTATAATTTCAATGCTGATGTATTCTTGTGTTTCTTTTATCCAAGCATGGAAGACTTGTTATTGTTTCACTTTTTACTGTAAGACTAGAGACAATTTCAGGGAACTTTTAACTCACTTATTACATTCCTTAAAATATTACCTTTATCTACTCGGTTAAATTTTAATTTCACTATTTCTAACTCTCTTTTTTTTTTATCTTGCTGTCATGTATTGTTGGGAGACCCATATTGTGATTTTCACTAGCTGTTCACCCACTCCTGTGCATTTCCCTACACATATTTTAGCCTTTTTTTCAGCTCTCTTCCATTTAATCAACAGCAGTTGCACTTAAAGTCCACAGGAGCAAAAAGTTGTGGACACCGAACCAATACAATTGACTTAGATCATTAATGCTGACAATCAACTAATAGCACAGCTCAAAGTTTCTTTTATGTATTTTGTACCTCTTATAAAGACACATTCAATTATTAATATTCCAATAAAAACATCTTAAAATAAATCCACCATTGACAGATGTGTTTTTATTCATTTTTCTCCCCTCTTTTATATATGAGCCCCAGCCAAGAAGGCAGCATACAAAAAGGTACACATGAAATAAACAACACAATTTCAAGTCTATAAAAGCAGTATGCCAGAATTTTTTAAGAGCAATGGCTTTAAACATGAATTGAATTAACTTTTTTTTTTAAAACACATGTACATGGCAAATACTCACATATCTTTAAAATACAGCACCATTGAGAACCATAATGTTGGGAGGGCGTCTCTGAAAAGTAGTTTATTAAGGTTAAAGTTGCATTAGCATCAATATATACGGTTATAATTAATATAATTTACTGGGCAGCCACTGGGACGATTTCACTGTTAGTTCTAATTATAAAAATGTAGGAATTTCTAAACCCTGCTGGCAAACAAATGTATGCACATGTGCCTCTTTTCCAGATATCTTTCTCAGGTGACTTACATCTTCAGTATGTTGCGTTGCACATGCCCCAGCTCAGCTCTCTGCCTGTCAGGCCAGCAGCAGAGAGAGGGCAGGCAGCAGGCAGAGCGCCGCCCCTCTCCAGCTGGGGGCAGCAGCGGGCGCGGCCCCGTTGCACAGGTCCGTGTCGCAGCAGATGTTGGTGTAGTTGAAGGAGAGGCCCGCGGCTTGTTTCTGGCCGCTCCTGCCGCACTGGGAGGCGACGGCACAGCTCTTCTCGTACAGGGTCAGCCGCAGAGAGCCTGCAGGGGACAGCGGAACGAGGGGTTATGATTTGTTTTGGTGCATGCAGCGATGGGCTAATGATGGAGTTTCACTGGTCAAACAATACGTGAAGTTTGGCCTATTTGGCATTCACTTAACTATTAAGTTAAGTGAAGTATTCATGAGTCCTGATGCTTACCTCATCACTCAAAGTTGGTATTTTATAACAGGAAACAATACTTGAGCTTGTTATTTGAAATCTTACAAGTTTTATTGTATACTGAAAAAAATAATATTCTTGTATAGAATTAGATTTGTGTCTTTAGTATCAAACAAAACATTTCAAATTGAAAAGAAAGAAAAAATTCTATGAAAAATAATGATCTCAAGAGCAAAACTTAAGCCAAAATATTGCTAATTATTTCTATGTGCGTGCAAACTAACTTTTAATTGATTCAAATAGCAATCCTCTGTTCATAGTTTTCCCTGCTTTGTTTATGCTGATCAGGACATCACCTTCACTCCCAGTATTTGCTGTTATGTTTCTGACACAAACCTCTCATGTGGGCGGGGCTTAGAGGGATGTGTCTCCTTTGTTTAGTGTGGAGTGACAGCTCAATCACCAGGAAGTAGAAACTGCAAGGCAAACGTGCCATAAACTCGCTTAGAAATAATTTGCTTGCAAGAATTTTTTCCTGTTTGTTTCAAAAACTAAATTTTGCTCTTGCGATCGTTATTTTAATTCCCTCTCATTTTGAAATGTTTCGTGTATGGAATTAGACACAAACCTAATTCCATATTCTCGCACTTAAGGTCAAGTCTGAATATGTTGTAACATGGATGATGTTGACACAAGGGTGTGTGTGTCTTTACAGCTTTTTGTCTCCTCTTAGCCTCTGATGAGACACACTGCCCCACCCACAGCCCTATTTTTAGAGATAATTTGACGGCATCAGGGGCATTAGAGGACTGACAACCGGCTTGATGAGAAACCGGTGCTGAGGTTTGACCTGTTGAGCTACTCTTTTGTCTCGTGTGTTGTATGTAAGAGTCTAGAAAGGATCAGGCCTAATTGAAGGACGGCGCTCAATCCTATTCACAGACATTGTTCTGTAATTTGAGGCCATCATGCCCTAAATTCTCAGAAAACACTCTCATAAACAGAAGCAGCAACACTCTCTCCCTCTCTCTCTCTGTCACACACACACACACACACACACACATCGAGCTGGAGCTCACCACGTGTTCCCACCGCAGTGCTAGACAGGCAGCGCTGCCCAGCTGGGCATTCCTGAGGAAACTTGAGGCAGTCCAGAGGAGAGATGGCAGGAAACACACATGTGTAACATTGCAAACAAGCTGAGGGGAAATAGTAGGAAACAATGGGAAATTCATTATGAGACTTCACATTCTGCAAACAGGTCACAAGTGATGAAAACCTTTTAAAAACCTTTTTGTACAGGTTTGAAGGCATGTTTTACACTAAATCAAAACACATCCCTTAAATTTGTGCTTTTGTAATGGTTTCAGTGATGATTACATTAAACAAAATCAATCTTTCTTTGCATTTCCTTCATACCTGCCAAGGGGAGACAACACAGGAATACGATGAGAAGTTGTGAACAAGACATGATGTTCCAAGTAAGAAGTCCTCAAATCGTTCTCAGTGCGGTTTTCAAGCTCTGCGTCCCTCCTGGTACCTTATAAGTCTCTTGTCCAACTAACTACAGCTGATCCGACGCGTCTCCCAACTCATTCATAAATTTAGTTTCTCTTTTTTGTTCTTCTCTGCGTCTTTGAAGTCCAAACCCACAGTCTCTCTCTTCCTGACCTCTGTCCTCTGTTCTTCTTCCACTGTATCAAGGTATTAACTTCTCAAAATGTAATTTGTATTGTCAACCCCCTCACTTCACCTCCTACTCTATCTCTTTCTGTCCTCCTTGACTATTTCTCGGACACATAGTCATGTTACTTGGGAGGAAGCGTCTCCTCCCCAAAACCTCTAATTTCATTTGGAGAGCAGCTAACTGTTTACAGCTGACATGCTCAACGAACACACCTCAACGGAGGAATATACCATTTGTTTTAGGAAAACGATGAGCGAGCCAAGTCAAGAAATGTGTAGCATGGGTTATTCATTTATTATCTTATCCAGGATGTACCAAAGCGTCCTGCCTTTAGATCTATTTTGAGAGAAGTACCCTGTAAAAAAAAACAAGTTTCAGTTTAAAACCATAAGGAATCCAGCTGTGTTGTGAATTTAAGTCTAGTCAATGGCAAAAAAAATGAAGAAGTATGTTGTGTGTAAGGTCAGTGTCATTACAATACCACCTTCAGTGAATTTCAACCACAACAGTATCTTAGTCAGAGTTACTCAATGATATGTAGTTCAAAGAATGACTGTAACACTGATACCATTTAGCGGAAGAGTGAGACAGAATTAGAGTAGAGAGAAGAGGAGTGTGTTGATGTGTAATGGAGTTGAGTGTGTTCAGTTAAACTCACTCCTACGCGGTATGATGGTGCAGTGAGCAGGGAGATCGTACTTCAACCAGAGGGCCTGGCTTCAACCCCCTGCAAGTTTTGGTTTTCAAAACAAAAAAACTAAAAAATACTATCCGTTGTCCAAGTCAGAATGACACCTGTTGCAAATGTGTTTTATGTGTATGTGTGTGAGAGAGTATCTGAATTATTTTTTATCAGTCAAAATACACTTTACATGTATGTTTATCATCATTATTTTGTTATTTCTTTTTGTGTTGCTTTGGCAGCAGTGATTTGACCATTGTTTATGCCAATAAAGTCTTCTTGAATTGAATTTGGTAAGAAAGGGAAGAACCAGTGAGAGAGAGAGAGAAGGAAGGAGAGGAGGAAAGACAGGCAGTGGCAGAGAGAATGACAGTGAGACAGATAGAGGGAGACAGCATCTAAAAAAGAGAGACAAAGAGAGAGAGAGACAGCACAGCAGAGATAGAGCATCTAAAAAAGAGACAGTCGGCACAACAGAGAGAGACAGCATCTAAAAAAGAGAGAGAGACAGTCGGCACAACAGAGAGAGACAGCATCTAAAAAAGAGAGAGAGAGACAGCACAGCAGAGAGAGACAGCATCTAAAAGAGAGAGAGAGAGACAGCACAGCAGAGAGAGACACAGCATCTAAAAAGGAGAGACAAAGAGAAAGAGAAACAGTCGGCACAGCAGAGAGACAGTCAGCATCTATAAAAGAGACAGAGAGAGAAAGAAAGCCAGCAAGGTGGTGAGAGAGAGACAGTCAGCATCTATAAAAGAAAGACAGAGAGAGAAAGAAAATCAGCAAGGTGGCGAGAGAGTAGTCGGCATCTATAAAAGAGAGACAGAGAGAGAGAGAGGGAGAGTCAGTGAGCCGGAGACAGAGCCGGTCTAACTGAATTATCCTTTAGGGCCTAATAGGAGCCGTGAGGGCAGCAAGCAGGACGGTCTGCTGACAGCAGTCTTGTGATGGAGTGAGGCAGGCTCAGACTGAATAAGCTGTTTACCACTTGATTAATTACACAGCGCTCAGCCAGGCCAGAAAACTCCCCGGAAATGTTGACAGACACCCACCAGGCCCGGGCCAAGCAGCACTGGCAATAAAGTTTTCTGTGGTTTGGGTGCTAGATGGCTGGGTTTTGTTACTTATAGGACAATTCAAGAAGTGTCAGAAAGTTTAGATCATCACAGTTAAGTATTTGAAAGTCATTTTGGTAATTAAGTGTGATTGACACCTTCCCTGACACTGTTTGAATTGTGATGATTAAACTCACCTATCCTCCCTGTATCTTACCATCCTTAACAGTCTGACAACCACAAATCAAATCACTGCTGTTGAGTGAAACAAATAGCCTTCTTTTTAGATTGACCACCATGCATTTTTTTGAGTTTATTAAAATGGTTTTGAAAAGGTTTCATAAACCCAAGGGTTGCAGGATTTCCCCCAACCCGTAGAGGAGCATGTAATCCCTCAATTTCAGTTAAAACATAAAATTAACTACAATTGGAGTCACAAGGGTTTAACCTGACCAAATACAGGCCAAAAATGATAAGCGAAGTTGCCCTCAAGTGCAGTTTAGGGATCAGTTTCCCTGCCCCCAGTCCTCACTGAAGCTGTTAGTGAGGATAAATGCAAAGCTGACCAAAGATCAGATCTTGTCAAGGGGGGTTTAAGGGTGACTTCATCTTAGAGCTAGTATGGGACAGCAATAGCATTCATACAGCTTGGAGCCCGTATCAGTAAAGCCACTGAAGTCAATAGGAGTTTAACAGATGGACCACAGTTTCAGAGATGGTCCCTGTGAATTAATTCCAGTAAAATCGTGCCCATTCAAGCCCGTGGTAATAGGATGGGCGGACCCACAGGAGGACAAAAGTTTTGTGAATTTTAATTGCAAGGGGAGCGGAGAAGACTGTTTCCACACAGCGCTGGAGTGGTGGTGTGTATGGAGAGCCTGCTGATGCCGCGTTTAACGGAGGATGTTTTGTGTGTTGGCTGAGGGAGCGCGGTGGACAGATGGTGTTCTTTAATCCTGTCTGTGCCCTCTACCTCGCTCCCTCCATCCCCTTTTCTCTCTCTCTCTCTCCTACTACAGCCACATCACATTTTCTGCCTCTCACGCTCTCACACGCACAGATTTACACTCAGATTGCTTTTTCTTCTTGGTTTCTCCTTTGTCCCATGTAAGCTTTTCATCTCTGACTCCCCCTCTCTCTCTCTCTTTCTCTTTATCTGTCTCTCTCTGTGTTGATGAACTGATCTGGCTGCAGTAACTCACTCCGGTCAGTAGAAGGGAATATTGTGCTTCCCTATGAGTCAAAAAGTATAGTCACATGCACACATGTATACGCACACAGCCATCTGTTACCTAGGTTGTGTTTGTGCGTGTTTACATCCCTGCATGGCGCCCAAAGCCATATTTGTTCAGCAAAAGCAAAAAAAAAAGTTTGATAAATAATACATCTGGGTATTAATTATAAACAGGGATAACATTATATGTTTATAAGCATAGCAGAGCTGTTTCTCTGGTGTCCGATGAGGCAAACTGTTTATCCCACAGTCTGTGCAATGTCCAATATCATTTGACCCACATTTCAGGAAAAGCCAGATTATATTTTTTGCTCTCTCATGCCACACAGACAAAGACAGACGCAAAGACAGACAACAACAATGGCTCTAACATAGCGCAGGCCTTAATCTATGAATCTGTGATCTCTTTGAATACAAGGAGGGAGAGAGAGACGGAAAGAGAGAGAGAGAGAGAGGATTGAAGGTGACTCACAATTGTTTAGACAGCCTGGTGAAATAAATCAGCTGTGAAACTGATAAGGTTAATGCAGCCATTTATTTAGACCGGAGTGGGAGAAGTGATAATAATATTGACTTTTTTGATTCACTGCAACAGTCCCAGTTTATGTCTAATGGGCGGATACAAAAAAGAGAGAGGAGGGAGGGAGAGAGGGGGTGGGGGTGGGTGGCTCTCTGGCCTTTTAGAAAAACAATACATCAGGATTAGGGGGGAAAATATGAATCCTTAATCCTGTGAGAAGACCTCATAGAAATACCCCAATCCCTCCCTTACTCCCTGTCCTGCGAGGACAGAAGAAACATGAGGAAAGGGTCAGAATAGCTGTGTAGGGTAACAACAGTTATGCTAGCATCTTTAAATAAAAAAAGGTGAGATGTGGTCAGTTTTTGGCCTCGTTACTCCAAAAATAATGCATTACTCGTTACTCACTTGAAAAGTAATTTACTTCTTTACTTATCACTCTGTTAGCGGTAATTCGTTACATTAATTTCCGTTACGCACCTCAAATTGGCAGTTAAGTTAGTCTCTCACCTTCAAAAAATCAGGCTAGCGTTAACTGTATCTCCTGTGAAAGACCAGGATAGTGTTCATGTCCATTGTTTTTGTCGTCCTTTTGCTGTATAAAATCACATTAACTTAGTAGGATTACTTCCTAAGTGGAGAAAGTCAACTTTTGTTCCGTGTTTTGTTCAGCTAGTTTAATATGAGAGGACGACAACTCCAGTTGACGAATCGGGAGATGGTGAGACTCGTAGTTTTTGGATAGCTCAACTGAAATTGTCGTTGTAATTCTTTACACTGCTCGTTACTGTAACGCGTTACTATACAACACTTGAATCCGAGAGTGGACTGGATCCGGACAGGACGTGTGGGGGATGGGGGGGAAGTAGGGGATGAAAGGGAGAGAGAGAGCCGCGTCAAACCTCCGTCAAACCGGCCACTGATACGCAGATAAGACCGGAGGTTAGGCGACTCGGGTTTCAAAATAAAAGCCTACGTGTTACTCCAAAAACCGTTGCAACCATGGAAGTATATCACCGCAAGCACGTTCCTTATTCAGAGTTTTATTTTGAAAGTTATAACCGGACGTCGTCTTATTTTGATTCTGGAGGGCTTGACACTGGTGGGTGAGAGACGGAGAGAGACAGAGGGAAAGAGAGAGAGAGAGAGAGAATAACGGGAACGGGTCGGTTTGGGAATAAAACACAAAGAGGGACACGCGACCGTGCGTACAAGCCGCGGCACTTAAAAGAGGTAGGCGGGTGTCTATGTCCTTATCTGTTATTTGTACAACTTCATTTAATGTTAGTGATAGTTTGTAGGCTAGAAATAGGTGGTACATCATCAGAAGTATTGAACTGCTGGGCGGTGCACTCCTGCAGTTTTGTGCTGCGTATGGCCAATGTTCGTATTGGTTATACTGCAGCTGGACCTCAAGAATATCTGGAAAAGCCTTATGCGCAACTAAACAGTGTTAGTGTTACTTTGTGAACCTGAATGAAAAACAACTATAGTAATCATATAATGAATATTATATTGAAACATTATAATGATATGAGGCAAAAATAGCCTACTATAAAGTACAACAAGGTCTCTACAAACTCACTATTGAGTAGCCTACCACAGACGCACTTCAAAGCCCTGTAGGAATATTATAGGAATATTATTGTGGTTTTCCGTTGGGGAAATCTCAAAAGCTTGGAGGTAATTCTCAGATGCACTGTAAGGTTTTAGTGCTGCATAATAAATGAAGTGCAATGCTCCACACTTGTTGCGCTCGTTTTGAGAAAGGGATCGACCTGAATTTGAAGCACATTTAGGAAACATCCCATCCTGTGCGTAGGGGAACCTTGTCCCGGACTGCAGCTTCACAGTGGGCGGCTGCTGAGGTTTACAAGGGAAGATGATAAAGGGGCAATTGTCCCAAATCAAACCCACCGCCCAAATATGGAAAGGCTTTGCAGCATATTGCAAGAGGCCATTGAAGAATGTTCCCTTTTAATCTAACCTTGAACAATGCTCCCTTGTCTACGTTGAGCTCTGCTATCTCTGCTGTTATTTCAGCTGCCCTTGGATGGTCCACTTTGTTGCATTTACCTTTCATTATGCGTATGAAAGTTTGTTTAACTGTTGTTTAGCTTGTTTCTTCTTCTTCCCAGCCAGCTCACATCAATATTCTTCTTCGGTGCCATAAAGTAATCTAACTCTCCAAAATAATGATGCAGGCATTCGTCTCTTAGCAAACTAGAGCGGGATGTGTGGGCCCCTGAAATATCTATAGATGTGTGTGCACTGGAGCTTGAGCAATTGATTGCTGCAGTTTTTTGGCCCGCTGAGCATTCATGAAGCAATCTCCGTCCCATTGTGTCTGGCCTTATTAACATGTCCATCTCCTTTATCCTCCGTCTCAGGCTGTGATCACCAGACTGGATCTCTCCTTGGCGTCTGTGAGGATGCAGATGGGGCCTGAGTAGCCGGCGGAGCAACTGGCATGAGAGAAGAAGGCGAGAGAGAGAGAGAGAGAGAGAGAGAGCGATGAAGACATTCTCCACTCTCTCCGCCTGGATGACAGACTTCCCACAGATCTGCTGATTCGCCCCATCAGCTTTCTTTAGTGCTCAGCTGGTCTCGTAATAAAACCAGGCAGTCAGAAAGTTAGGAACACACACACACACACACAATCCCCTTTATTCCTTCTTGCTTGTCTCTTGGCAGAACACACATATTGCCATTTCACTGGAAGAGCACCATTACCTGCTGTTAAAGAGGGCACTACCACTTCTTCTTACAGGCAGACTTAAGAAGTACACACACACACACACACACACACACACACACTGTAGTGACGTCATGGCTAACATGTGCCCGTACGGCCGGTTCACCCACGCCGTGGTGCGGGGCATCCCAGAGTCCTTTGGGACGGCGGCGGCGGGGGGCGACGGGCATGAGAACGGGGAGAACTCGGTGGACCTGGCCAAGGCTCAGCGGCAGTTCGGGGTCCTGACCGGAGCGCTGAGGCAGAAGGTGGGCCTGCAGCTGATCGAGATCCCCCCCGACCCCGAGCTGCCCGACAGCTGGAGGATAGAGGATGTGGCCGTCATCCAGGGAGACACCGCACTCATCACCAGGCCCTTCAAACAGCAGAGACGCAGCGAGGTAACAAGGGGGAAGAAAATGACTTATAATAATCCATTCATATGTGTGTTAGTGTCTGAACCAGTTTAAGGCGTAGTAAGTACGATTTTTACTGCACCATGGCACAGAATGAGCATAATTTATCTGCAGGGGTTGATAGAGGTCTTGATCAATACCAGTGACTCAACGATTACTTTGCCAGGTGCTGAGATTTCTGGCTTCAAAATGTGCTACTTTTTTTTTTTTACCTACTTTTTTCTTTATTTTTTATTGCAAATACACGTATTAGAATACACAGTACATATATTTCACTTATACTATACACAATGCAATACTACAATGGTGTGATTTTCAATTTTTATCACCCCTTAGGTCTCCAAACATGTTGTACCTAAGAATCCCTTGTTGAACTTAGATCCAAAATAGCACTACCCCGAATTCTCTGCTTTGAAAAATAAAACTACCCACCAACTGGAATTTAAAGACAACCCCAATCCTCCCATTTACTCCCCTTGGATTCATTTCTCTATGCATTTTCAACTCTTAGGGCCACATGTGAAAAATGTATTTGAGTTAATCTCAGAATTCTGAGAATAAAATCAGAATTACTTTAATCTCAGAATTCTGATTTAAATCTCAGAATTCTGACTTTATTCTCAGAATCTCAGAAGATTAATTAACGACCCCTTAATTAATATGTCAAACTCTCATAGTAAGATAACTTCAGCATGTCTGTCTCTCTCTCTCCCCCCCCCCCCACACACCCCCAGGTGGAGGCGGTGAGGAGGGTGATGTCGGAGCTCAACCTGACGGTGGTGGAGATGGGGGCGGAGGAGGGCGGCTCCGCAGGGGCCACGCTGGAGGGCAGCGACGTCCTCTTCACCGGGAGGGAGTTCTTCGTCGGCATCTCCTCCCACACCAACCACAGAGGGGCGGAGGTGCTGGCAGACACTTTCAGGGTGAGCGGCATGGAGGAGACAAGGAATGGATGATGCAGGATAAATAAATGAATGAAAGACTGAATGAATGAATGTATGAGTGAATGAAGAAGACAGAAAATACAGTCGTGGATGTGGAGAAGTAGAGAAACTCAGAGAAACATATCTAATCCACAAACGGTTTTATATATAGCATTCAGTAGTTGTAGTGTGGATTTCTGGAGGGTAAGCTGGCTCTGTGGATTGCTATATAAGAAAACATAAGAAAACAGCTGATAAAATCAAAGCTAAACTTACCAAAAACCTTTAGCTGTAAAATAATCTTTGTTCAGTTTTTTTAGCTAATGGAACAAAGACAGTCTTAGATGCCAAGATGCTTGTCTGAAAACGAGCCCAGCTGCCAAAAAGGAGCAGGTGGCCATTTGTTGTATTGCATTTGGGGAATTATACCTTGTAAACAGTGATGAATGAGGCTGATCCATTGGCCAAATGATGGAGACCACACAGCAAGTCCCTTTAGGCTTGACATGACCCGCCCATTAGTATTGATTCCCTCACTCCTCTTAAGTGCATTTTACACTCTTCTGTTTTACTACACACACGCACATACTTTTTATCTACTTGTGTTGAATGTGTGTGTGTGTGTGTGTGTTTGCATTTGTGTTCCTTTCATTGTGTGTGTGGTGCATCAGTCCGGTATGAATTTATTGTGTGGGTGGGAGGGTTCGTGTGGTGAGCAGAGGGATCAAAGAGAAAGACCAACATGTACTGTATGGCCTTTCTTTGTACTTCTAAGCTCTTCTAAACACAAAAGAACATGATCCTCCAGCAGTTCTTAACGATTATCTTTTGAATTTGTATATTCAATATCACACCTACAGGCAAAACACACCGCTGGGTGTGTAGGACAGCAGTCTTCTAAGCATCTGTATCATGTATCATACCATTTGTCGCCAGGCTTTTAATTTTTCATAAAATTCTAGTGCACAATACCTCACTAGTGCTGTTTACATGCTTCTAGTAAAACCATTTGTCACTGTAATCATTTAGTCACATTTTGGAGCTTAGATGTAGTCTATCCTCAATTTGACTCAAATCTTTGCATTTTTATTATTGGCATTTATCTTCAAAAATTCAAACATACAATGTATTTTATGTATCACAATGTATCACACAATGTATTTTAAAAACACAGTGAAGCATTATTAGAAGCATTATTACTTCCATTATGGTTGTTAATGAATCCTCTGAACCATAGAAACATTCAGTGTGTTCAAACTAGGGTTGGATGTTTTTGAAGGCTGATACCGACTTGTAGTTTTGGATTGCAAAACCCCCCAAAATTACAAGGATTTGGTGTTTCCCCCAGAATTGTATTCTTGTCAAGGTGGAAAAGCCTCTGAAACAGTGTCAAGACCATCATGGGACACTAAAACTTTCCACTGAAAGCCACACTAATGAAATTCTTTCAGTTGGGTCAGCAGCTCCTGAAGGCAGGGTGAGGCAGGTTTCATTGCAGGTTTTGCAGACTGCCGTCCCGGAAGCTGTTGAGTGAAATAGTCCGGCATCACACTGGAATGATTTTGCATATCAGCCATAATAAAATAATAAAAACATATTCAGTAGCTAGTAGTATCATATAAAAGGCCCATATGGCTTGATTATATTGGTCTAATTTTGCTCCAAACAATGGAATTAGTCACCATTCATGAACAACCATAACTGCATGAAGCCTAGTAATAAAGAATTGTAAGGGACACTGTTAAGCTAAACCCTATCACTGTCCCTCTGTGGTCAGGACTTTGCTGTGTCCACCGTCCCAGTGTGTGGTGGAGCTCGACTGAAAAACATCTGCTCCATGGGAGGTCCAGACACCATCATCATAAGCAACAACGAGGGGGCCAAGAAGACACTCCGGGTCAGTGTGTGTGTGTATGAATGTGTGAATGTGTTTGTGTGTGCAATATTTCCCACGGGTTAGTAGTTTACCTCAGCAGAGTGAGGTACAACATGTTCTTTTTCCCCCTTTATTCAATCTGTTGAAATATTGATGGCCTTGATCTCATTTTTCCTAGTTGTGTTTCTATATTTGGTCACTAAATTGACTATTGTAGTCACAGCTTTGTGAAGCAAATATAAAATACATTACCTATGCTACCATAGGTTAGTGTGTTCAGTTTCTGTACCAGGGTTCCAATTCCAACACTTTTCCTCATACCCCAACACTGCAATTGAAATATTACTGTAAAATATGTAAGACACATCTGTTCTGCATAACAGTCTGCATAACCCTAACCCTCCAAACAAAATCCCAGACTGTTTTTTGAATTGTGGATGAGAATTTGGACCATGGGGTGATTATAATGGCTATAATGTGCGTTATAATCATTAATCATGTTGAGCAACAACAGTATTAGAAAATCACAAGCACTTATATCAGATATTGATAATTTTCTTCCCTGAATATTGAAAATCATGCACTGGCCAGGCCCTAGAGTGTAGACATTACTCATGAGCCAACATTAGACCTAATCATCTGCCGTACACTTACCTCCCCTCCCGTCCAGATGTGCTCTCTCACGGCCCAGGAGAGTCTCTCCCTGTCTTCATGTTTCTCTCTGTCCTAATGTGAACTACACACACCCAGACTCCTGACTGCTAATGTCACACTAATGGCATTAGTGCTTTCTGTGTGCAGAGCGCTGGGAGTGGTGTGCAGCAATACGTGTGTGTGTGTGTGTGTAACTGTGGAAATGGTGCATCATAACACTGTGTATGTGTGTGTATGTGTGTGTGTGTCCAGATGATGGAACAGCTGACTGATCACCATTATGAAGTGCTCAGTGTCCCTGAGGAATCGGCAGCTAACTGCATCTACATCAAAGGCCCGTCCAAACTGGACTACCTGCTGCACCGGCCCGCCGAGGAATGTCCCGACAGCGTCTCTGTGAGCAAAACTAATCGTCCTTTGCTCTGTCTCTAGCTAAATTAATCCAATCCCTTTCTCTAGCTCAGAGCTCGGGTTCAAAACACCATCTCAGCTTTTTCTAATTAAAGGGGCATTAGTGATCTATGAGCTTTATCCGCCTCTATCGAAGACCAGTAGAAACTGCAACATCTCCTCTTCTTACACAAGTCTCTGCCACAGCTCTCTCATCCCTCCCGTCACTTTGACCTCCGTTGACCTGAAATTGACACAAATTCACAAGTCACATTTTCACAATACAGCCAAATAAGCTAGCGAATTCAAGCAGAAATGTGTAGTGAAGAGGTAATGTATCACCATGCGAAATACTGCAATAATAATCCTTCTTTGTCATTTACCTTTTGTCTTGAGAACAAGGCTTTTTAGCCTTAGTTGCTGAACTGTCTTAGGATACTGGTCGCTCACTCGTAGTAGCGTCCTCCATTGCTGACCAGTTGAAAACAAAATTAGGTTATATTTAAAGGGCAGAGTGCCAGTGTGCATCGTATCTGTTGACATGATCAGATTTACTGATATGAAGGTATCTGATCAGGACAACAGAAGAAAAAAAATCTGAAGAAGATGGGGGAAGAGTTAAATAATAGGAACATCCACTAGAAACAAATGTGAGTTGTGTTCAAAAACCCTAAAACTTCCAAAAATCCCATCCTTGGATCGTCTTTGTCCCACAGACCTAAAGGGAACTGAGCTGAGTAATGTGGTTTCTCTTTCTTGCCCTTTTGCCCATTTAAATGTCATATTTGATTTATGTCTGATATTTTCTTTAATGTATAGATCCAAGAAAGGTGAACATGAAGGTTTTTAAATGTTATTCCACCACGAAATAACAAGCAACTGCATTTGTAAAGTCTATTCAACCAAAAAAGAAAATTAAGGAACACACCAACATAAGCAATTACATTATTTTATACAAGCCACCATAGCACCATAGGCTATAACAGTGATCTAATGTGTATAGTCACTTTGCTGTAAATTCCAGCCAGTGAAACAATTTTTTCCTTCCTCCCTTTCTGTCAATTAGCCAATTATTTCTTTTGTTGAGCATGTGCAGTACAGTCTGTGCCGATGATGTGACTGTGTGACTATATGAGTAAGTTATGTTTCCTCCCTCCAGGCCTTCCAGAAGCTGCAGGACTACACCCTCCTCCCCACGGCCTGCAGCGAGGCCTCCAAGTTCGGGGCGTCTCTCTCCTCGCTCTGCCTCCTCATCAACAGAAAGCATACGTATTTCTAAGGAAAAACACTTTTAATCCTCAGCACATACACAGTTTCCCTACTCATTTTCACAGCAAGGTTGGAAAACACCTCTCTGAAACAGCTTTTAGGCAACGTCACACTAACGCTTTTCACTGAAATTAAATGCTTGCCTATTAATTGTTAGGGGGGGAAAACACTGATACGCAGCATTTGTACGACAAAGAATTTGATCCAGCTATAATGTGAACTAACTATTGACACAGCAGCCTGGGCTCAAGTCGAGTCCACAAGGCGTCCAGCGTGCGGTTTCTTTGCACAGCTGCCCCCCCTGCTGAAGGGAGAGGGCAGCATGCTGGTTTCCACACAAAGTCAAACAAAATTTATTCATGACACCACTGAATGCAGTTGTAGTTTCTCACTGTTGTAACTTGTAAGTCGTTAACCACTCATTTCCCAGTTACTTTGAAGAGGACTTTGAATTTGCTGATGTCGGCAGCGAAAATCGTGTCTGTAGATTCCAAGAAATCAATTTGATCTTAATAATGAACAGGTCATTAGTACGCATTACAATAATCCCTTCTCAAAAGCAGTAGATTTGTTACTGACTACATTCTCATTTATGGTACGTGTAGCTGCTAAGTTTAGAAATGCAGATTTTTCCTCAATAGTGTTATGTTTTAGCTTTTGTATGTATAAATTTGTATCAAGTTTAGAGATGCCAATAAATTCAACTGACAACTATTACGAACCAAACATTTTCCTTGCTCATGTATTATCTATACGCTCATTTCAAACACTGTTCCATTTTGTACATCAAGAACTCCAAACAAACTTCCCCATTAATGACTTGAAATGCAGTTTGGTAGACAGCAGTACAAAAATCACTCATGAAATCAACAGAAGTTTCTTCAAATTTATTTCTTGGTTTTTTAGAAAGCAACAAACATATTTAACGGTTGGATTTGGCCACTCTCTCCAACTCGTCCTTCTTCTTGATGGCGTAGGAGTTGGATGAACCCTGAATGGGAGGAAAAATATGTTTAATATACCTTGATTATCAACAAATGCCAAACATTCACAGCACAATAAACTACAAGTGTGAACCAGTCTTGCTCAAACTGGCCATTGTCTCTCAATGACCAGTTGATCGCATAAGGACTGGGAAGGGATTTTGTGTAATGTGACAGTATACAAAATGATATGTATGTTATGTGTAAAAATGAAGGTGTTGCACATGTCTGTTTAACTGAATGGAAACTGTGGAACAAGACTGCCCATGATGCACAACAAATGTGTGATGAATAAGAGTGTGGTCATGTTTTAAGTGGATGAAATGTTACCTTGGCTGCATTGATCAGCTCATCAGCCAGGCACTCAGCGATGGTCTTGATGTTCCTGAAAGCAGCTTCTCTTGCTCCTGTGCACAGCAGCCAGATAGCCTGAGAGACGGGAGAGCGAGACATTAGTGGGTGAGACGGATCGACAAAATCACTTTAGTGGAATGAACAGAGCCTAGAAATGTAATGTATCTGAGTTGGTGATTGGCTGGGTCACGACAGACTACAGCCAATGAATAAGCAAAGACATTTACTCTGCGAGCACTCTAGCACACCAGGACAACGGGCAGTGTCCAGGCGTGACTCTAGCCTCGCTTAACGCATGCAATACACCAGTGCTGAAACAATAAGTCCATCAACAGGAAATTAACAGATTATAGTTTTATAACCTGATTAATCGTTTTAGTCATTTGTCAAGTAAAAATACCAAACATTTGCTAGTTACAGCTTCGCAAATGCTAAGATTTGCTTCATTTTCTCTGTTTCATATGATTATAAAATGAATACATAGGGTTTTTTTGGCTGCTAGTCAGACCAAGTACACAAATTTAAGACTCAATGTGGTCTCTGGTAAATTGATGGGCATTTGTCTTATTTTTGGCAATTTATAGACTAAACGATTGATTGAATATCTGATGATGAACAATTTGCTCATAGTATTTCTGGGCTTAAAGGTGGTTTATGCCAGACTTAACGTAAATTGTAAATTCTATCTCTGGTTAATGTTCACTACACTGAAGATGCATCTATCAGATACAATTCATGTCCATTTTTCGAGATCTGTTCAAGCCTCACACCATCTTTAATTGAAGGAAAGAGGATTTTGTTGAGACATTGAAGCAAAACATTACCTGAGCCATTTTAGAAAGACTCAACATAGATGGGGTAGAGCAATAAAAGGCCTTAGCTGTCAATGCAGCATCTAGACAGGTTACCTGGTTGACTCTGCGGAGGGGGGACACATCCACAGCCTGCCTCCTGACGGTACCAGCGCGACCGATACGGGTGGAGTCCTCACGGGGTCCACTGTTGATGATGGCGTTCACCAGGACCTGGAGGGGGTTCTGAGGACGAAAATGGGAACAGAGGGTCAGTCAATAAGTTGCATGTGGAAACTTCACACCAAGAAACGCACAGTCATGGAATGGATACCAACTAAATTTGACCCATAGAGCTATTAATACAAGCTCAAGGCATACTAATCCATAGTTAAATTAACTGACAAATTAATGTAGATATATCAATAATGAAAAATGGGCATCAAAGGCCCCATGCGAAACAAAACACAGGAGCTGCATTCAACAATAAAGTAAACATTCTTAAACCTTTTCAGTCTGAGAACCAAGCGAGAAATTTTGTCCTACCCTGGGATTCAAGCTTATTTAAAACATACCATTCTTGTCATATGGAGACCCATCAGAAACACAGCCATGGTCCGAGAGACACAGTTGTCATCTCTAAGGACTCAATGAAATACAATCGTCTCGTCATACTATACCCACCTCCCCGGTCAGCAGGTGGATGATCTCGAAGGCGTGCTTGACGATGCGCACGGTCATCAGCTTCTTGCCGTTGTTGCGGCCGTGCATCATCATGGAGTTGGTCAGACGCTCCACGATGGGGCACTGGGCCTTGCGGAAACGCTTGGCGGCATAACGTCCTCCAGAGTGTGGCAGGTACTTGGCGTACTTCTCTTTCACAGCAATGTAATCCTGTAGAGAAAAGGGGGGCACTTAATATTTACAGTTTATGCACCTTTGGGTGAAATCGTGTTGGGATATTAATGAGAACTGGTAGTGTATCTGAGTTGGTGATTGACTGGGTCACAGCAGACTACAGCCAATGAATAAGCAAAGATATTTACTCTGCGAGCACTCTAGCACACCAGGACAACTGGCAGTGTCCAGGCGTGACTCTAGCCTCGCTTCACAACACAGTAAACAGGTGATACAAAGTACTTTAACAGCTAGACAAGACAATAACTCTCATGCTTCTCACCTGCAGGGAGATGTCATTGATCTGGACATCGTCGGTGCTCCACTTCCCAAAGAGCTTGATCTCTGGGGTCTCAGCCACGGCTGGGGCAGTCTCCCACGACTCAGTCACTGAGGATAAACAACCGTGGGTAAGTTGCAATGTGACAGGCTAAAGAAATCCACAGGAAAACCCGATGGCATCCAGGTGTGTGTATTTCCAAACTAAGAGCCGTCTCGATCCTAATTGCCATCGAGGTAAGTAAGCTTCAGGACTGACTTTGGTTAACATTAGCTACATCCATCTGTCAGGCAAAGTGAGCAACAGTGTGTATAACATTATATCATAATTTCTGCATATAGCTGATCACTTTCACATAACCACAGCAAGTTTAACTGAAATGTCAGTACTCAACTAAAAGCGGAGCCACATTTCCACAGCAGGGCCTGAACTGAAGCCTGCAACACGTAGCTAGCTGGCAAGCTAACCAAACGTGTGCGAACTAACGTTACACGTCACATTTCCAATCACACATAGGGTCAAATTTAAAGTGAAAAGAGTGAATATATTGAGAATATGGCTGCGTGTAATGGGATATTGATTGTAAAAACTATCGATGGCCGGTCAACATGCCGCATCCACATGTGCTAGCAGTTAGCCGCATGCTAACGCACTGCGCTGTTGTGCTCGGAGGCAACATTTAGTGGAAATAAAACAAGATTTCTGCCGAACTACGATTCTTTTGT
The DNA here is from genome assembly GCF_046629955.1 of Centroberyx affinis. Classification (NCBI taxonomy): domain Eukaryota; kingdom Metazoa; phylum Chordata; class Actinopteri; order Beryciformes; family Berycidae; genus Centroberyx; species Centroberyx affinis. Next base: position 180,836 of record NW_027279998.1, read on the forward strand.
CTCATTTATCGTAAACGGGGATTGTTACCGCACCTATTTATCCGACAATACTCATTTTGGTGGCATCTGAAGCAGCAAAAAGGTGAATTTGTCACTCACTTGTGTCTGCCGTTCTGTACAGCACTTCTCAGAGACGGAAAAGGGCCTTCATGGGGCGCCTCGTGCAGATATCCGGTGGGCTGGCGGGGTACTTCCGCTGCGCAGGGCTTTTATGTATTTGTAGTCTTTTTCCACAGAAGCCTTGGGTCCTCCAGTGTCCTTTGGTATTGAAATGGGGCAGGTAAATGAAGCAAGAAGCCACGAGACGCCGCGTGCTTTACAGTGATTTTGCACCATCTCCGATGCGATGTTAAAGTGGAGTAGAGTTTTTATCAAATGGAAGAAAGAATACATTTATGAGTAGCCTGATAATAAAATGATTACGTTTTATCCTTCCGCCAAGCAAACTAGTTCTTGAGCAGTAGCTAAACAAGCAGCATAAGTACAACGCATAATCATAACATATAAAAGTTGGTGCATTAAAATAGTTATATTAATCTTTAAATTAACTTTTATGTGGTATTTTCAATTTTAAACGTCACTCAGCCAATCACAACTGAGGACTATCCCTTTCATAAAACTGAATAAACCAAAATAGAGTTCAAAACTGTCATCTTTATTGAGGATTTGACAATTGAAACTTTCCAGTTACAGACCATATACTGTGAATCTTGTAGAAATTGTAGCGCACACTGGCAAAATAGTAGATTCTTTTTTGCAACACTTGGTTAAAAAAAAAGTCTCCATGCTTACATTTGATGTCTGATTAGACACCAATAAAACTGAACAGAGGAGGTCATCCCTTAATTCCATAACAACTTAGGTCAGTTCATTTGTACAAGCACACATAAAACCAAGAATGCAACATTAATAAAATACATATACATAATACTGTAAATCTAACAACTTGAAAACATTTACAAAGGTTTTTCAGCAAATCATCCCATCTTCATCCCTTTCCCCTCATGGTTCATATCTGGTTAAATCTGTAACCATTTTGTGCAATTCCCATGGTAATTCACTTCTTCACTTTGACATACAACAGATATTTCCCTTCTTTGTCAAACACCTATAATACAACAGAGAGGCATAAACATTCAAAATATCACAAATAGTTAAAATCAATCCCTTTCTGACAGAGACAGACGAAGAAGAAGGTTGCTCAAACGCCTGAGATATCTAAATGCAATGGGAGGTAAAGAATGCCACGTACAATAGTTTGGTGGACAGGTAAATGCTAATATAGCACTGCCACTCTCCGGCTTTTCTGCATCCGTCTCTACCCCACCATCCCCTCTTTTATTTATTTTTTTAGCACCATCACTAAAGGCAGTGTGTTATAGCACTTCGGTTTGGGAAATGAAACACTGAGGTGTGTGGGAAATAGTCTACATTTAAGGCTTGATCTACTACAGCGATAGCTCAGAGAAAAGCTGAAAAAGCACTGCATGACAATGATAATAAACGTCATTCATGATCCGCACACATTAAAAGGTTTGTGGGTTAAAACACAGGGGAGGAATTACACTCTCCAGGATTGAAAAAGAAAACAAAAAAGATACAAGTCACTCCATCGTTGAGATGAGCGGGGCAGTGTGTGTCTGTACATGTAGACAGGATGACAGAACGTCGCTCAGGCACTGTTGTGTTGTGTGGTAACTTTGAGGTATGTGTGACCAAACACACACACATACACACGCAAGAATGTATGTATATGTGGGCTCGACATGTTAAAGTTATAAACCGTAACATTTTCATATAAATAAATGTCCGTTTTGCTACTCTCTATCGCCGATTGATGTAACACAATAGCGATTCAACCTAAATCCAGTTCATGAAAGCTTTTACATTTCCCGCTCTGGGTGTTTTCCGTGAAAAATCCTCTGGCAGACAAGGAGTGATGTGGGTTATGTTTCTTGCAGCAGCAACAGTGGTTTGTTTGAAATGAAGAAGAAGAAGAAGAGGTCGGTAGTTCGCATGAGCACGACCAAGAAAAGGCCGGTACCTACAGAAACCCAAACCTAATCAACAGAAAATATAAGGAACAAGGACACACAGGGCCATAGATGCGAAGCAGCCTACACAGTTCAGCAGCCTCCTAACGGCCACTAGGGGCAGACAGGCTAACTGTGAATGAATGGATGAATGGATGAATGAATGAATGAATGAATGAATGAATATGTGAGAGAGTCACTTTATGGATCCATGAGGTGCTTCGCATCTAAAAAGATGTCAAAATACTGGCGACACTGTTTGGTTACCAAGTGATTTCTGGGAAGTGCAGTGCAGAAACACCACAGCAGATTGCAATAGCATGATGTTTTACCCAGTAGATGTCAGTCCAAATTGAAAAGTAGTCCCTGTCTTTGGTTTCCCTTTAAGGAAAGAACCAGAAATGTTTGAAAATATGCTATAAAATGGTTGTGGAGGCAGAGTTTTTTCACACATGGTGGAAGTAAGAGCATTTCACAACATTGCTGAGTTAAAAAACCTGTGTGTAACAGTGTGTGTGGTGTGTGTGTGTGTGTGTGAGAGTGTGAGTGTGTGTGTGGTTGTGCTATCCAGTATTTCCCTCTACACCAGCCACTTCTCGATGCAGGTGTGGAACACCGTCTCGTTGGAGTGCCACCAGACGTGTTCGACTCCGGCCACTGAACACAGGATCAGGTCCCCGCGAGCCGCCAGGCTCTTCAGACCGAAAACATCCCTCAGATACACCTGGAACAGCAAAAAGAGGAACATGTGTCAGGAGGGCAAGGTCATCTATTATGGGTTTTATAACTGAATCTTCCCCAATGCACTTTGTGTCAGAAAAACAGTGGATGAAATTATACCAAAATCATTTTTAAAGAATTGAAAAGATCATAAAGGGCATTAAAACAAATGCAAAAAAAAAAGACAGAAACCATCATCCAGTAGTTATATCAGCAGAATATGTTAAACATTCAATACATAACATATAACTTATTACAAATAAGACACGCATAACTGAACATTAAACCCATCAGGAGACTGAAAATAAGAGAGTTTGTTCCACTCACATCTTGGTGCTGCATCTCGACGACGGTCTCGTTGTCGTCATAAAATCCAAACTGACTGAAAAGGAAAAGTCAGAGAGGATTATTTCAGAGGGAGGAATCACACAGTCAGACCTAGAAAGACCAAGTGTTGGATGGAGGGAAACAAGGCCTACACTGATAATAGAAAATTTTATATTACATGAGAAAAAACCTGGATGAAAATAAATATACAATAGAATCATGAACAGAATGTGAGACTGTGTACTGAAAATTAATAGATCAGAGGGAAAAACAAACAAACTGTTGCATATTTGCTGCTCTGCCAAAGTGCATGAATCAATGTGAACTGAAAAAATAAATCATTCTGCACAACAGAAAAGGCTGTAATGGTAACAACCAGTGTGTTTTCAGCTGTAATAGCTTTCATCAGGGTTACAGAAGTGCAAGCATAACATTCAACATACTGAACTGACCTGGGTCTCAAAAGTATTTTAGTACTAGGGTATTAGTATTAGGCCAAAGACAGAATATCAGTGCAGTTGGAGTATATGGCACAAAAATGTAAAAAATTTGAATGAACATGAACATATAGAAGATTTCCCTCTGACTACTACAATTCAAAGTGCTAGAACTCTGCAAAAATTACTCCTATTTTTTTTATTTTATCCACGTCCAAATTTTTACATGAAATCATTCTCGATGTGGAAAGACCATCAGCACCACAATGCTTTTGAGAAAGTCAGGACCAGAACAGGACAGGGGACCAACTCACCTGGACTGCCAGGGGGTGATGACTCCATCGTCCGGCCCTCCAATCAACACCAGCTTCTTGATCTTCAGGAAGTTCTTCTTCCACTCTGTGAGTGACAGGTTAAACACAGTGTGACTCCATGTAGTTTTAGACGACTACTCAGAGGCTGAAATGCATTGTGCACAACACACATCCTTGATATAACGATGTCCGTGTGAGAATGGCATCAATAACAACATGTACATGAATGTAAACAAAGGACGTCACTTTGAAGATCCAGATAATTTGTTATCGACAAATTACACTTTGTTACTTGCCATGTGTAATTGATGCCAGTTGATCAGATGTGTGTATATTCTATATACTGTATATTGTGATGGGTTTGTGTGAAATATCGTGTCACTGAGGAAGATGAAATCGATTCAATGTTTGATTCAAAGTTTTTTTTATAGCCCTTCTGCATTTGAGCACTGTGAACTTTTTATTTGGAGCATCTGTGATGTAAAATAACAGGAGAATTAATATCTTTACATCTTTGTGATCCTATTATTCAGCAGTGTGTGAATTCTTCAGCATCTACTCATTACAATTTGTATTTCTAATCGACACATCTGCAAGTCAAAGTTATTTATGGACAAATTCTTAGGCACAACAACCTTTTCCTACTTATTGATACTCAATTTCATGGGTCGTGTAACGGGTCAAAGTTGGATAATGTTACTTCAAAAAGAAGATAAAAACTTAAACCCACTGATAATTAAAAGCATTAAACTGATGGACAAGTATCACCCGTGAAGAATTTGCTGACCTGTTGCATTGGGATTAGGCCTCTCGCTGTCGAGCAGAGCCAAATAATCACTGCTGTTCACATACATGTCTCTGTGGTGCGGATCTGGAGGAGACAGAGAGAGAACAAACAAGCAGAATGTCAATAAGTAACTCCTGGTGGGTCAGCGATCAAAGACACAGCTTATTTATTATATTCATGGGTTTGAATCCAATATAATCTTGGGAAAAAACGGTCTTCCAAGCCCACTGAAAATCCCATGTTCAAGCTTGACAAGCAAAAGAATATTTTACTACATTTTAGAACTTTTCCTGCCGTTGTCTTTTCCTGACTCACCATTCCAGTAGTTGCAGATGGATATCCTCTGTCCTACTGAGGTGTAGCAGACGTGGTAGAGGTTGGATTTCACAAACTGAGGGAAGAGGTACTTCAAGTAGTCCGTGTCTGGGAAGAAACAAGAGGCCAACAGCAGGGATAAATATCAAGCTCTGAAGTTGCACCTAGAAACCAGACCGACAATAGATACGATTGATGTTTGCATAATTTAGCGACATGAATTTGAGTCTCTGTGGAGGATTTTTTCTTACAAACCTCAGACAGAAACTCAGACAACTGTGGCCAAAGTGGGGATTAAGTCCTTAACGTGTTTGAAATTATCATTCTTGCCTTTCAGATAGTTTTTTAGTTTATGTTTGGAGTGAGAGAGAGGGAAGAGATTTGTTCATATTTTAGAAGGGGGTTAGGTGGCAAGCAAATTGTAGATTTCCCTTAAAATTCCCTTCATATCTTCTGTTAGGAGAGGATATGTATTTACAGCAATATCATTCCCATTTACTCCCACACTGCACATGATACAGTGTATGAACTGATACCGATCCTCTCTATTCCCGTTGGCTTCTTAAGTTGAACCCACCTCCGTACTGTCCGGCCTGCGGCGAGGACAGAGAGATGAAGGACTGGACGTTGTGGTCGGACAGAGTGGAGAGGATCCCCCTGCAGATCAGCCCGCCTGCGACAACATCAACAACAACAACACAGGAGGTCAAAAAGGGAAGGAAACAGTTGCTGTGTGTGATGCTGCGTTCCAGAGATGTTGGAAAGTCGGAAATTCTGACTTCCTACTTGCAAAGGAACAGCACTTCAAGTCAGAATTTTAAGTGGGAAATCACATGATGCCAATATGGCGAGATGTGATAACTGCATCAACATGGCGGCGTACACTGTGAATGTGACTCAGCATTACTTTTAACATGTTTAAAAGCCTCAAAATACACATAAGATTGATTTTCAGTATTGTATGACTTTAACATTATCAAAACACAGTGTGGTAAATACTTAAACATATTAATTTGAAATGTAAAGTTTGCACATACAGATGCTAATGTTCTATGCAAACTAGCTGGGTAACGATGCCAAATATCATAAAGATAACTTTAGCTGTTGGGGAACAGTAGTTTACATTGGGCACAGATAATCTGGCAGGCTTCCATGTTTCCTCTTTGGTTTTTCCGAGCTCGGCTGCTGGATTACGATCTACCGGCTGAGAATTTCCGACTTCCGACTTTGGATGGAAAGCAGCATGTGACTATTATGACTCTTATGTGTTATAAAAAGATAAACAGCAAAAAAAAAAGACAGTTATTTTATAGAGTGAAACATCTACAGATTTACAGAATATTGCTCAATTAACTAATGTACTTTTGGTAATGATGATATGTTATGACCATTTTTAAGTAGAAACGCCTAACTAGGGACAGGGGTCGCAAATTAGCCTTGGCTAGAAATCCCATATGCAACACATCTGTATCATGTTATTGTAACCTGTTACAATGTTTGTTTTGCATTGTCCCTGACAAATAAACGAATAAAAAAATATATATACATATATATAATGCCAGTCTGAAAAGGCCAACTGGTACAAATGCTTTGGCAATCTCATTCTGTCCTCTCTCTCTCTCTCTCTCTCACACACACACACACACACACACACCTTGAGAGTAGCAGATGAAGTGGACCCCGTCTGCTGCGTTTTGCATTATGGGGTAAATAGCTGCCTTGAAGCCCTCCACCTGCTTCCACATAGGCTGCAGGCTGGCGCTTCTGTCAAACAGGTCAATGACCGACACATTGGTTCCAGGATGAGACTGCAAGAGAGAGAGAGAGAGAAAGAGAGAGAGAGAGATGGCATAACTTATTAAACAGGGTGTGTTAAGCTGGCATGGAGGCATTGTGTTTCAGTAACTCCTGATATTCTAGTATGTTGCGTTAAATGAGTTTAACAAGAATCAGCATGCTGATCTCAGGTTATAAGCAGCAAAGCTGATCCATGATGATTTGGTCTAATGGTCTCTAACACCTCAGATGCCTGTGTTATCAATACCAACACAGCTTATCCTATGGAATGTTTAACTACTAATTGATCAGGGTGTGCTTTAAATATTGATGATTCTGTAGTATGTTTGTTAAGCGGGAAATAATACGTATCTAGGGAGAGACGTCTGGATTTATCCTTTTATTTTATCTTTTTTTTTTTTTCCAGAAATATTGGTAATATGGTTTCACGCTAGAGCTTTGTTGGGGTAAAAAAGGGGAACTTGATATTGGCCTAACGTCCTGAACCGTGCTGGCATCCCACAAAACTTCCTCTTCTTAACACACTGCATTGTTTGTTTGTTTGTTAATTTATTTATTTAAGGACAACACACATTAATCAACATTTCTGTAAATGTGCCAGTGTTAGCCAGCTGGCTAATTTTCAACTGTAGTCCTTTTGGTGAGATGTTTTAAAACCTATAAAATGATAAAAATGTACAGAACAAAGAGAACAAGACGCCATAGAGACAGCAACAGCAACAAAACAAGAATTATCAAGACAGAACACAAGCCATGCAAAGCAATAGGAAACAGCAAAACATCAGCACAACAATACAGCAACAACAAACACCATTTCGGCACATCAACACACAGCCAAGCAATACTGACCACAACCAACTTATGATACATGCAGACATGCAGAGCAGCAATAACCAGTAAACATAAATAAAATACAGCAGTCATTATTTAGATCTTATTTAAGTGTTATCTCCAACTAATCAGTTACTGTTGCTCTTGCAGCTCTCATGTGTGTAAATGTTTTTGGGAAGGGGGTGGGGGATGGGTGTGAGTGTGTGGGGGGTGGGTAGGCATGGAGAAATAAAGACGAGATGATAGTTTATGGGCTTACAAAAATAAATTTGTCAATAAATAATCACTGTAACTACCCACTGACAACTTCAATTAATTAAAAAAAGACTATATCAGCAATGGTTTGGCCAGTCCCATATAAAAATCCTATAAAACTTTATAGATTACCACAGGGAAAACTATAGAATATTGTACTAAACTGTAATAGACTATAAATGACTAAATGGCTGTACCTTTACTATGCTATAATGATTACTACAGTATAGTTTACTTCATATTACACATTACTAAACTTTTGCTCTGCTACGGTAATGACAACAGTATGATATATTTAACTATAGCAGGCTACATAGTAGTTTATTACAGTGAAAACTATAGAATATTGTACTAAACTATAATAGACTATACATGACTAAATGGCTGTACCTTTACTATGCTATAATGATTACTACAGTATAGTTTAGTTAACTACGATATAGGCTACTTAATGTTACTATACTACACATTTACTCTCATATAGTAATGATAATGTAGTAAACTATTATACTTCACATAATACTACCAATTTACTATACCATAGAAATCAATACTAATAATGTGGTATAGTATACATATATGACATACATACATATATATAGTATAGTGTAGGTTTACTGCCAGTGTGTCTGTGGTGGTGACATAATCTATAAGGCCTAAGTAGCCTATGTAACGTGTAAGATGAACATTGATTCAACTCAATAAATAAAAATTCCTATATAACTTTCTTGCAAACTGGCCCATACGAGGTGCAGAGAAGACACGCTAAACCATCTTTCCATGACTCACCTCGTTGATGAAGCGTTGTAAAGTAGCAAAATCCCCCGAGCTGTCGAACAGCCCGTGGACTATGATCACCGGCTTGTACCCGACCACAGCAGCCCAGAGACACGCGCCGAGCAGCGGCCACAGCAGCCCGGCCGCCCCGCTGCTCCTCCGGCTGGAGACGGCAGAATGGGAGCCTTTCATTATAGCTCAAATCAAAACAAAACAAACAAAAAAAAAACCTGACTAAAATCCTTAAAATTTTGAAATAACAATTGCTAAAATAAAATAAAAAAGCCTGATGCTTGATTTTTTTCGGCTAATGTTATGCTATCATCATTCCCAATTTTTTTCCAGCAGCATTTCAGATGAACTGAAGATCTTCAGCGTCCCTCCGATGATCCAGTTTATATCTAATGCATTCCCTTTATGTATCTTGCATAATAACACTTTTAGGAAACACTACACAGCTGCAGAGCTTTGGTTCCTTTTGTTTGTTCCGGTTTTGATCAAAGTGTGCCGCATGTGACGTAATTTCCGGTTTCTATTGCTTGTCCATTGGGAGTACTGACCAAAAAAAAAATATTGGGACCGCTGGCTGAATGAATATAAACTAACTCTCTCATTTCATTCCCAATACATTACATTTAATCAAAAGTGTCTTTCAACCCAGATAGGATCTTTCTGACCGGATCGGTCAGTTCTGATTGGCGGAATGACGTTCGAAGCCGCTGGAAAATATCCAATAAGACCACAGCTCTGACCACTGACCAAACGTTTCGTTATAATATTATAAAAAATCAATCATTTGTTGAACACGTGCGTTTTTTTTTTAACACCGCTGTTATATAAAAGCTTTGCATTGTGCCTAACAACGCCTATTAGCTGTTCTAAAAATCACTGTAAAGCACAACTTCTGACTTTTACACCCTTGTCGTTTTTTTTTTAAACGATGCAAAACAAACACAACTCTGAAATGTTTGTATTCCACCTTGCCTAACCACACTGGCAGGCACTCACACAGACACACACAAAGCATTTTAAAAAGTAGTGTGTGATAACAGGCTTTATTGACCAGTCCTGCAAGCATGCCCCTCTGTCAGGGAAAAAAAAAAGCCAATTTACATTCATTTCATAATACAGTAATAGACCCTGAAGAGCAGGTTGTTCGAGCCCAGCGAGATGAGCTCACCAGACAAAAGCTCCTGTCATTTCATCGTACCAATAATAACCAGCTTGCTGGCATTTGGTCCTTTTCAAACACAGACTTATCATCCTACAAAATAAACAGGTTCGATAAACGTTCTACTAGTGATTCCAAAGGCAGTGCAGCACACATGAAACACATTTAATATTTGCAGAGAGTATCAGATACTAGTCATCTCTTGACTAGCAAGAGATGACTAGAGATGCCCTCCCTTTGCAAGGGCAGTAAATTTAACCATAGATACGCTTGGCTTCCTTTGATTAATGTTGGAGTGTCAGGCAAGCTTTAGTGTCTTTGTTTTGCTTTCAGCATTAAAAGATTCCTCCAAGTGCATCCACTGCAGCAGCTATAATGCAACTTGCTTGCTTAGCTCATGCTGGGAAAATAGAAAATGAAAGAGATTCATCCCTTATCAAAAGCATTAGCACCTCAGAGCCGAGTACTTTGAGTTCAGTCATTGTCAATGCTCTCTCAGCACTAAAGCGCTCCGCTGCGGCATTACAGGCCAGCACGCATTAGAAAACATTCGAGCCTCATCAAGACTTCTATAGCGACAAATGCTGGTTTAAGAAAATAAAATGTTTTTTTTTTCCTTTTTTCTACAAAGAACGCCACCATTTCTCCTCCTAGAGTGAGCTGTGTTATCCTCCTGGACACAGACACAGCTCTACACAGCAGGCTGCAGCAGCTCTTGTAGCTGACACAGGGTGTTGTTCAGGGTGAGGGCCAGCGTTTCTGCATGCGTCTCCTCACAGCAGTTGAAGGCGGTGATGGAGAAGTGGACGTGGTCTGCCTGGGGGTTGTAGCAAATGGCGTAGCCGTCAGGAACGAGAGGTCCAAAACACATCACACTGTCTGTGTTCGCAGGCACCTGAAGGAACAAGAGAAACAATAACATGAGATATTACTGACATGAGATAATGTAAAGGAATACCAAAGTGAGAGTAGACTCATACAAACAGTATGCAGACGCTATTCACAAATCACAAATATCCTAATTAAACTATGCCTACAATACAATAGAAGTGTTAATTAGATGGTGGAAAGACAGATGAAGAACAATTCTGTGTATGTAAATTCTGTCAAAAGTTAACAGTCTGGGCAGACGGAATCAACGGGATTATGGAACAAGATCAATGGCTTTGCCGACTTTGATCAAGTGGGACGATGATGTGGGCATAGAGTCAATCATCTGAATAGGGAAGGCCACAGTATAGAGCTGGAATGAAGGGCAATAACACAAAATGGCACGTGACTTGTAAAACTTGAGAAATTACAGCAGGCAATGAAAAACATGTTGAGACATGGTTACGATCAAATCAACGTGTCGTTAGTTTACGGCAGGATTTGGAGAAGTGGATAATTTACAAGTCACAATGTCACAGTTTAATAAGAGAAGAGAAGCAGCTTGATTGTTGGAAACTCCCAAAATGCATGATGAGGCACTAAATGTGCTACAATAACGGTATATCATGCGCTCCAAAATGACAGGAAAACTTACACAAAATTCCCCCTCATACACTTGCATCATTCACCATAAAAAAGAAAAACATTTCCCACTTCTAGTTGGGCTTTAGTACCTTTTGTAAACAAATCTTTGTCATCTGTACAATCTCTAATAACACAGACACACACATAAGGACACAGAGACACAGACGACAGAGACACACAGAGACACACAGACACAAACACACCTGCCCCGTTCTGAGTTTCCAATGTGTTGCCAGTCCGTACGCTGTGTCCATGAAGACTTTGGGAATGCTCAGTCCCTCCTCGATGGCCTGGAGCTTCAGACCCAGCAGGTGGTGGTCAATGCCGCGGCCTTTAAGAGCCTGAACAGAGCAGAGGACGAGTGACGGTGAAAAGGGGCAACTAAAAGACAGATATGCATGTCATTAGTTTGGTTTACTTGGTGTTTACCTGCTCAGTCAGAGCGCCATAGGCATCAACAGCCTCTCTGAATAGTTGCAGCTTTGCTTCCCTCTGCAGCACAACAAAGAAAACACAGCATGAGTACACAGTGTTACCATTTAGTTTGTCTTGTTTTGTTGATGTTTGTTGTCATTTGCTGGCTTGTTTAGTCTTTTTTGTGGTGTTATCTTGTGTTATGGATATTTGTTTTTAAGAGCGCACTACAGAAAATTCTAAGCAACTGTCTAGTTGATGTGGCAGTAAGTAAAGAAAAGTGTTATGCTACCTCTTTCTACATCTTCCTTACTATTTAATCACCCGACACCAAACAAGCTAAAAATATCCTTTCAATAGTCACAGTGAAACAGTTCAATGGCAAAATTATGTTTCTCACCGAAACAGATGGATCGTCAAAGGCCAGTATGAATTTGAGTGTTTGATTTGTCGGGGAGCGGATGAACTCTGTCCTTCCTCCTCGAAACATCCTCTGGGAGGCGATGTCACAGGCAGGACACACCTCACTGTGAACCCTAGGGTTGATGGGAAGGACACAAAAACAACCACAGCAAATGTGTGAGATTTAAAAACAATACTGCTGATTTTATACTGATCAGGCAATCACAAAATTCTGACTATTGCTCTTTTCCCTACAGTACCACGCTTCCAGTACATAAATCAATGCTTCTGACACATTACACAACTCACTGGAAATCTGTACAACAAAGTGTGAAAACACCACAAGTAACAAAATAAAAGACTATATCTGCAGTAATTAGATATTTACTCCACCGTAGACACGCCCCAATGTTCACAAACTAGTTTGCCTGCTAGCTATATTTATATGACCTTTGATTTTGAAAGCAACAAGTTCACCCTGTTCTCTGGGGATAGTCGCAAGTCATTCTGGGAAATGTAGGAAATCACTAACTGAAGTAGAAGTAGACGAGGCAGGTTGAGGGAAAGTGGGTACAACAAAAAACATAAATTACAACACCATCACAAAATAACTACTGGAATGCATTGAAAATAACAGATTGATAATATATATAACAGTGTAAGCGTATCTGTGGGTGGATTTTTCTTTTATTGCAAACAATAACACAAAGACTTCCTCATTCCCTGTGATAATGTCAGTGTCCTGACCTGTAGTAGGCCAGCTGCAGGGCAACCTGGATGAAGGAGTTGGGACTCATTTTGTGCTGCTTGGGCAGCTCCTTGCCAAACCTCTGGAAGTTGAACACGTTCACATCGAGGTCGTTGATCAGTCTGCAGGAAATTCAAAGGCAAGGCAAGGGAAGGCAAGTTTATTTATATAGCACATTTCAGCAACAAGGCAATTCAAAGCGCTTTACATAAAACATTAAAAGCATCAAGACAAAATGAAAAGGATAAAATTCAAATAAAAGACCAAGAAAAATAAAGTTCATTAAAGAGCTAAGAGAATAAAAACAAAAAAACAGGCTAAAATAGAGTAAGACAGGTGTAAAATACAAGAATAAAGGTTACAGTGCAGTGTGAGAGATGAATAGTTATTTGGTGTCATAAAAGGCAGCGGCAAACAGAAAAGTCAAACTAAGTAGTTATTGCCAATTCTGTGACATGGTAATTTATAACAGTGTTTCACTAATCATACGACCGGCTAATGCAGAGATTCATTTTCTCTGCTGTGCAAAACACTAGCCCTTTTCACCACGCGAAATACTGAATTTCTACAGTTTATATACTGCCAGGTGTCTCATAATCCCATAACAAAGCGAGTTCTAAACTGAACATATTTGTAAGGAGATTTAACAGGCATGGATAATTCTGTAATGGGCTCTAACAGACTGTGTTTTGAACGGCGGCCATATTGTTCACATCTGTCCAATCCACTTAAATCCTCTCAAATCAGCAGTGCACATAAGGAAAGGCTTCGTCCCACATTTAGACCTCAGACACCTGACTGATTTAAGGCTGCTCTGAAATCAGTTTAAACGCTTGTGTTAGGGATGTGGTCAAAGGGAAAAATGCAGGCTTCAGGACAGACAACCTGGATTACAACAATGACTTTTACGGGGGTCAGGGAGGCAGCCAAGCCAACGAGAGAACATTGTTTAGGCAAGGTTACATTAACACAGAGGAGAAGATAGCTCTATTTACACTCCTGTGGCTTTGGCTTAGGCCACCTGTAATTCAGCTTTGTTAGATTTTGAAGCAAAAGCAAACACCTAGCTTACACTATGCAGCAAGGCTATTCTTTCCTTATCTGCAGTGACCCTGCATTTACACTCAAGCCTGTTCACAAGACAGCAAGCTATGAGAGGTAAAGAAGGGAAAGAGGGTGTGAGGGAAACGGGTGCTTACATGTCCAGGTTTTGCTTGGCGTGCTCGATGTCCCTCTTGATTTCTCGGTCGATGTGAAAGTAAAGCTTCTTTGGCATTGGTAGTGGGACCAGCGGGGCTCTCTTGGGGTCTGGTTTCTTACTGCGGTATGGAAAATAAGTCGTGAAGACCGCCAAAGACAAACTTTATGGGCATTTGGCGGATGTTAATTTTGGACTCTGTGTAGGAAACTACTCAAACACACAAAATACTGTAAAATACCACAAAGCACCAGAACATGTAGGAAATGAGTGTCTCTCCCTTCATCATCCCTGTGCCTCACCAGTACTCCAGAATATGATCCAGCAGTGTTGCTATCGGCGGACCCTCAGCGGTGGCTTGTTCATACAGAAGGCCCCATGAGCCGTCCTCACCCACCACAAACTGTTAAACCAAGACACACACACACACACACAGCTGGGTACGAGATTTTTAAAGATTCTTACAGTATGAGTCTGTATCAGCTGACCTTTTCTTATCTGACATACAGTATGTGATTTTTCCTTCTGCTCACCTGCAGTGTTTTGTCGAACCAGCGGTTGCCGCTGTTGGAGAACGTCCCGCCCCCATGCAGAACCTGGGCTGCCTTTCGACTAGCATACCTGCCAATCAGTGAGAACAAGCAGAAATTACGTACTGTAAAGGTCAGAAGTGGTATAAATGTTCAATTTATTCCGAACGCAGCATTATACCGCTGCATTATGAGGATTATAAACATGCTAAAAGTAATGCAGTGTACTATTTACAGTGTAAGCTGCCATGCTGACGTTAGATAATTGCATCTCGGAAAACTCGGGTTTGAGAAATCTTGCCCGAGTTTCCTACTCGGAAACCTCCGACTTTGTTCCATTCGTTCTGTTGCATTTTGCCTAGTAAGAAGTCTGATTTTGAATTGAAACGCAGCAAAAGTGGCTCCAAAAGTCAAGTTTCTACATTGATTTGAGACCTCAGAGATGCAAATCTAAGCGTGTCACATTTTTTAGATACAAAGCTGGAAACATGTAGAAGTGGGAAGTGACAAGTGTACAGTGGGAAGTGGGAAGTGACAAGTGTACATTATTGCTTAAGAATAACAGACTGCACAATGGTAGGGTTACCCTGGGGGGGGGGGGGGGGTACATACTTCTCATCTGATATCCTCATGACTGGAGAATCCAGACACAAGGAGAAAAGTCCCTTCTCTATCACCCGCACTGACTCCTTGTTTAGTTTATCTGTCATGGAGAGAGCATGGAAAGATACACAGAGACAGAAAGACCATAAAAACTAACGGCAAACAAAACCATCAGTGTTTTTTTTTGTATTAAGAGTCGACAATTTCAAGATCCAATTTTCTGCCATATGAGTGCATCTCTGTTATTAAATTTTTTATCTTGATCTTTGTGCTTGCAAACAATAAAGTCTTTCAGACATATTTATCAAACATAGCAGTATTGTACAAAGGATGAAGTTTGAATAGTGCTGAGTCAATAAAGCTGTAATTACAGCTACCAAGACTATCTATAGTACAGTACTCCCAAATCAAGATTTCTGTGGTTCTGGACTTGTCAGACCCAAGCCTATTTTGTTTTGGTCCTGTCTTGGCCTTGGTCAATTTACTACATTCACTTATTTCAAAGCAGAAAATCAACACTTTTATCCAAAAGTAAAAGCAAAGTTGTCATCCAAAATAGTATCACATACTGTCAGCAATCGCATATTCTTGAAAAAGACGTGACTTCCCTTGTGGTCTTGACTATAGTGCTGACAGCTACTAATTATAGTATAGTAAATCTGCTAAATGTCTACATTGCAAATTATATTCTACTATATCTATAAAATGGTTGTCTCACATTCTCGAAGACACTTTGGACATATATAGTGATAATGTATTTGAAGTATACACAGCGTGCTGTACCTCTCAGCAGGCGGTTGTAGGCCTGTCCCCAGGTGTGGCGGTGCTCGCTGGTCAGGATGCCCATGGGCTCTTTGTCCGTCTTCCAGGACTGAGATCTGATCCTCAGCAGCTGAGCGTGGATCTGGCTCTCCGTCATCCGGGAGCCGTCGCTGTTGTACACCTCCAGCTGGAAGAACTAGAGGTGGGAGGGAAAAGATATAAGTAGACCACCTTCATTTAGGTCTCCCTTATCAGCAGCTCATCAGTTTAAAAAAGGGGGATGTTTGCAAATTGTTGCTTTAAAATCAGGCATATTTGGGGCATCCTGGTAGCTCAGTGGGCTAAGGTGCGTACAACGGGAGAGCGACGTTCTGGGTTTGAATCCGACCCGGGACCTTTACCATGTCACCCCTTTCTCTCTCCCAATCTTTCCTGTCTCTCTGTACTTTCATCTGTCAAATAAAAGCAAAAATGCCAAAGAAAAAAAAAAAATCAGGGGTATTTTTGTTTGTTTTACAAAGAGGAGTCCATACCCTTTCAACCAAGGAGCGACTTATTCGAAAGAGTTTACTCCTTTAGTTCGGTTCATTTGGGCAGGTGACAACAGTGCCATTCAAATTCCGGTGGCATTAAATGACCACTTGAAAATGTGGGTCTTGGCACTTTCCAGGTGAACTGTGGTGCGGTTCATTAGGAGTGAGAATGTTATCTGAACCAACTACAGGAAACAACCCCAAAACAAAAGGGTTTTATGGATATAAGGAGATGACTGGAGGCCTGTATGAATATAAGGAGACATCTGATAGCTGCGGGGAAAGCCTAGCATAACAAAGTGAACTGAGAGCAAACTGCAGTCTTGACTGATGCTCATATTCAGCTATTTCTTCATGTGTTCTTCCCTGATATGAAAACCAGAGAAGGTAAGGAGTCCATCCTGCATAGCTAAAGTTACAGGGACTGGAATCAGATTTGCTTTGACTTCCCTCGTGCCGCCAAAGTCTCTAATCTCATGGGATGACAGGTTGCCAAAACAAGCTACTTCTGCATCCATGTGACTTTTGTTTACAAGCCCTGCTTCGCTTGTAATTGGGTGGCAAGAACCTTAACAAACCAAATACAAAAATGCAGCAAAGCAACTTTTCCACTCTGGTTCGCACCAAAGAAAACAAACTGTAGGTGTGATCGCACAAGATTCTTCTTCATGTGATGAGCTTTCTCTGGGAATGCCAAGAAACAAGACCTGACATGACCACAAAGTTGTATAACTTGAAATCCCATAAGGGTGGAAAACAATGCGAAGATGCATACAATGAAGGGCTGAGAGAAAAAAAACCCCAAGAAAACAGAAATCCAGCGGCATCATCACCTGGTAGTTCCTGACCACTGTGATGTGTGTTGGCGAGCGCCGGGAGCGGCCGTGATGAGCGATGTAGTCGTGTTTAGGACCCGGGATCCTACAGGAGGAGAAGAGGAGGGGGAAGAGCTCCATGCACAGAGGCTTCCCTCGCATGTACTCTACTGGCAGCTGGCCACTGAGGGAGAGAGAGAGGGAGGGAGAGGGAGAGAGGGGGGGGGGGGAGCGAGAGAGAGAGAGAGGGGGAGAGAGAGAGGGGGAGAGAGAGAAAGAGGGAGAGAGTGAGAGAGGCAGAGAAAGAGAGAGGGAGAGAGAGAGAGAGAGACATGGAGAGAAAGAGGGAGAGAGAGAGAGAGAGGGAGAGAAAGAGAGAAAAATATTTTATGTACGTGTATGTATGTATGTATACTATATATACATAATTGTTTATTGTTCTGCTTTGGCAATAACTGTTGATTACCATTCATGCCAATAAAGCTTATTTGAATTGAATTGAATTGAGAGAGAGAGGGAGAGAGAGAGGGGGGGGGGAGAGAGAGAGAGAAAGGGGGAGAGAGAGAGAGAAAGGGGGAGAGAGTAATTTTGTACAGAGAGAACAATCGTGTTCTCTCTATCCACATATGGATATGTGACACCTCAAGCTGAGAGAGACAAAGAGAGATTGTGCATGTCTGTGTGTATGGAGGGAGAGACCGTACAGAGGTATGGCCATGGAAAGCAGGGGAGAATAGAATAGAATAGAGAGCTGGAGGAAGTAACAGAAACACTTTGCAAATACTATGTGCCAGATGGGTGGAGTTTGGCAAATAAGATATGTCTTGATATGGCAAAGCCCGCCAATCTGGTCCTCTAAGCAGATTAAAACAAACAATAAGATTTATTTACAACTACTATCTGACCCGGGTCTGCAGAGAAGAGTATACAGAAGGGAGATGGCAGGAGACAGATACTGTTACTGAGAGATACTGTTACTGAGAGTGCCGCCAAATAAAATTAGATACAGATTAACTTCATACACCAAAGGAATACAGGGCAATGCCAGCCAGGCTAAAGGTTGGAGCACTGAAATAGCCGTTAGTGAAAGTGACTGCAACACAGGAGATTAAAAGAGTCATTGGATTGAGTTGTGTCACCAACTACTGGGTGATCAGTTTATACCTGATACCTGGCTCAAATAATTGTTGCAGACAATTCTTAGCATTTGCTTTAATTTGCTTGTATTGTAATTACAGTATATGTGATTCAGATACTGTCAGGTAACCTGTCAATCACAGAAAAGCTTACTAAATTGACTTCCAAATACTTCCCTGTGGTCGTCTATACCATCTAGCATTCATTGTATTGTGCTATGTGGTAACCCCCATCCATATGGCAGCTAAATTAGCCAAAAAAGGTTTTGTATTTGGCCCAGGTTGATCATACAGGTAAAAACTTACGTGTGGATTTTGGCTTTGAAATCCAGCACTGCAGCTATCAGTTTGGATGCAAACCTAGGGTAGAAACAAACATGTTTTGGTCAGTGTTTTATTATCATGTAGAAAAACAGATTATTAATTTGTGCTATTTCAACACTCAGCGATGCAAATCCATCGTGCCTCAATCCTACAACAGGTAAACAATTCATATTCAGGACAATCTGCTTGAAGTGTCAAGTATCGTGTGAAGGCTGTTCACACAAATTTCAAATGCAGTTTAGGGATTACTAATGCATAACAGAGCATGTATAAATAGTGCATATCGCTGTGAGGTGAAAACCCTGTATCTCCAAAATGTCAGCTTTTCAGGAACGATAAACAGCCTTGTTTTTAGCTTGACGACCATGCATTTTCAAGTTTCTATAACTGGTTTTGAAAAGATTTCATAAGACCAAGGGGTTGTAGAATTTCCTCAGTCCACAGAGGAGCATGTAATCCTTCAACTGAGGCTAAAACATGAAAAACACAAAACTGGAGTTACAAGGTTTTCACCTGACAACGATGATATACAAACCAAACAGGTGTGTATATGTGTGTGTGTGTGTGTGTGTGTGTGTGTATCCATCCAGATCCTGTCAACACTCGCTCAGGTTTGTGTACGGGTCACAAACTGGCCAAGTGTCCTCACTGGAAACATAATTACATGATGACACAGAGATACAGGACTAAAATAAACAGATTGTTTTCATCTGCTTGGCCTGGTGTTTGTGTTTCTTTTTGTGAGAATGAAACTGGTTTAACTGTGCCATGAAAAGATCACTTCCTGAGATACATTTAAACATATAATAGTGTTTAGGTTTCCACTCACACCAGCTGGCCCCTCCAGTCAGAATAGTCTCTCCTGGGAAGAGAGATGGCCGGGTTCGAGTGCACAGGCAGAGGCTGTCTGCTCTCCAGGTACGCCCACTGCACCCACCAGTCTGAGATCTGCACAGGAGGAGAGACCCCAGTTAGGTACACACACTAGTTACAGCCAAGGATCAACAATCACTCTAGTAGCAGAACAGAATGGATGGAGGGATCCAGGGTTGATTTTTAAAGTATTTTATGTATTTTGTGTATGGTCTATCGTCTTAAGAGTTGCACTGAGGCAAATTCCTATCAATTTTCTGAACAAGGCAATAAATTATTGAATGTTGAATACTGAACTTGTCAAGCTAGAGACACAAAATATATTTTAAACCAATGATTCTCAACCTAGGGGTCAAGACCCAACCAGAATGCTGATATATGGTCCTGGAGCGATCGAGGGTTGATTTATGAAATGTCAAATTTATCGTTGTGTTTAATCTTTACGATCTCGTGAAATAATGAATGTTGCAGCTTCTAGGCTTCTTCCATTAATTAATCAGTAAAACAACCTGAAAAGCGCAGATAAAAAGCATCATTTGGTGTCAAAGTTCACCACGCTACAAGAGGTCAGAAGCAGGTGTTGATTTGTTTTTGGGAAGAGAACCACGGCATTAAGCAGTTTCACTCATATGTTGTCAACAGTGCTGGTTCATCCACCCCTGATCGCTCCGAAAAAACGTCACAGCAGCTTTATTTGTCCTTAAAATACGGCACGTCCATCACTAACATTCGTCCGTGTGTGCGGTTTCCCACACTGATATGACAGACCCAGTTCTTGGTGTGCCTGGCTCTCCTCTCCAGGCCCTCCTGCAGACTCTGGCCCAGGCCGCCCGGCTTGCCGAACTGCTGCACCATCCTGCGGGTGTGGCTGAGCTCGTCGGGGGGCAGCAGGGGCTCCAGGGCCGTCAGGTAGCCCTGCAGGGTCTGGGCCAGCGGGGGCACCGGCTGGGGGGGCACGGCCAAGGAGAAACACTGCTCCTGCCTGGACGCCACCTGCAGGTTCAGGACATGTTGGTGACATCTGAGTGTGACTGAGGCACAGTGGAGATTACTGTACTGTATTTACTGCATGTGTGCAACAGAATTTAAGTATAATCAAACCAAACACTTTAATGTTTCCCTGGATAAGCGCTCCTGCACTTTTGACTGATTATTTAAGTGATTATTTTACTTACTTTACTTATTACCTTTATTTTTTTGTATTATGTATTATTTTTTATAGAGAATTTGTTTCCATATTTCTGTACATAATTCTGTATCTTGTATCTATGTATGTATGTATTTTATTATATTTTATTGTACTCACCTGTGTAATTATGCTTTTTATTCTGTGAACCACAAGTATGATGTAGTGGATTTTCTGTCATCATTTCATACTGCTACTACTAATGTTTGCATCTTTTTGAAACTTAATAAACAAAATCCTCACCATAAAAATAAATACATAAATTAAAGTAAAAATAACAATGATCAAGCCAAACTTCTACATTGTAAGTGCAGATGTACAGGTACTGCTATACTCTGCATGTCAGTGCAGAGACAACTGTAATGCCTGCTGACATAACATAACAGTGTTTCACTTCCATGATATTTTGACTAAAAGCCAAGCCGAAGGCAGGGCATACCAGGGCGTATCACAATAGGAAGTGTGAAAGACGGGTAAAGGTGGGAACTTGATCACACTCAGTTGCTCTTTATTCGTTTCATTGCCCCCAAAACCAGAACTAGCTAGATGTGGCCTATATGTGTCTCTATATATTCCAACAGTAGGCCACTGTGTCAGCAGCATGGCCGTGTACAGTGTAAAGTAAACTCTAAAAGAAAAAAAAACACTCACCCGAGACAGCCAAGCTTTGCAGGTTCCTGGTTGTATTTTCCTCACAATCATGTTGCTGTTTCTTTCACTTCAGTCCTCCAGTCACTGTTGCATCTGTCAAATCTGTCAAAAGCAGCTTCCCCTTCCTATATTTTTTTTTAAATAAGTTTTGCAGGTTTGCACAGTTCAGACGGTCAAATCGTCAAAACGAAGTCGGAGCCCTCCTACTTCTTCTCCATGGTGGAAACAGAAAACTCTTCTCATCGCCTAAATAGTTCCTAAGTGGAAACCATTTGCCCTCTGTATGTTTCTTTCCTCTTCCTTCAAAGTACGACCAGTCGTTGTTTCCCTGCAGAGGTGCACGTACTGAGGAGGCAACAAGCCCGCACACGTGTTGACGTAAAGTGCGTTTCCGTAAACAGCTAAACTGACCTGACAAATCCCCAAGACATAAAGCAGTACCGCATTTGTCCACAGGGCGTCGCTGCTGTCCCTCGTGATGATGACGCTGCACACCCACATGGTCCAGTGGGTCCCAAACTGGGGTCCTGGGGCGTCCAAGGGTCTTTGAAGGGGGCTCCAGGGGGCCCCGAAAAAAAGAGCGACAGTTACATTTCACTGTTGTTTTGTTCACAATAAGTTAACACTAGACCCACTAGGTTGGGTGGGTTACTTTAAAAATATACTACATAATAATTAGTTACTTCATCAAAATTGGAAACAGTAATGTACTCATTGCCCAATGTATTCTGATTGTTTTCAGTTACTTTCAGATTGATGTATAAAGGTATCAGTACAGACAAGAAAAAGTGAAAAATTACAATGTTCATGAAATGTATGCATACAAATATAAATTTTCTCCTCTAAAGATGTAGATCACCTAGTCTCAGAAGTAGCCTAATCCTCTAACTTTTCACAAGTATCTGTGATCAGAAATCATTATTTTTTTGGTAATATAATGGAATATATTTACTTAAAATTTTAGAATATGCATTACAAGTATCCCCTTACTACCCAACCAAAGCACTAGAAGAGAAGTGGAATTATTATTTTGATCACAGGTTTCACTTTCCCCTCCAACTGTACAGACAAAAAAAAACTACCAAGGGTCCCTGAAGCAAAAACCAACCAAACAAATGAGGTTCTGTGGTTTGAAGCATCTCTTCTTCTTTAATATGACGAGGGTGGTGGGAAATACCAACAGACAAATAAAACAAGATGAGAGAAAACTCTTTTCAGAATTATTTATTAGACTTTTCTCTTGAAGCCAGCTTCTTCAACCATAATAGAAAAAAAATAATAATAATTTGAAAAGAATTTGCATAATGCACATTTTCTTTAACCAATTAAAATATTCAGTTACAAACAAAAAAATATATATCATGAACATAATACAGCCAAAAGTCAGATAGAAGCTGCAATATGATGACATGAATTGGAGTGTGAATTGAATTGTTTGTGCTCTCAACCCATCTTCCTCTCAGATATCTTTCTCCATTTCAACAAGACAAAATAATAAAATAATAACTATATTTAAAGCATCAAATATACTATGAATTTAATTGTTACCATAGTTTTTTTGTTTAACAAAACACCCGCAGAGAGGAGGTTATTCAAAAGGCTTCAGATAAGAAAAAAATAAATTCAAATATCTCGATCAACTGATCTTTATATCATCTGCATGGGCAAATCCAGCAGGCACATGAAAGCAGATGATATAAACATCACTGAATCTTTTATGGTGCTGAGGCAGTGCTGCCTTAAAGTTAGAAAGTAATTAATAAAGAAGAAACTATCAAATATATTAGCTAAAAAATAAAATCTTATAAGGTAAATTCCATCATTTTGCATAGATAAGTGATCCTTCAGCACCCAACAGACCTGAGGGTCAAAATAAAACTCTTTCACAATAACTTTTACAATATGTACCATACCATACTTTATATTCACATTCGTTTCCTTGGTGATATTTTTCCCAGTAAACACCATTGTGTTCCTTTTATCAGCTGCATACACCATACACCATGTATTTCTCGTACAACACTCATTCTCCCTGCTGCTACAACAAAATATTTTGCATCATAAGGATTACAAACACTCATCGACAAGTCAAACGAAACAAAATATAAGAAAATAACATAATATTGCTCAAAAAAATGTTGGTGATCTTGTCACATGGGCAATTTGGCGAGGTGACTGGCTTCTACCGAGGGCAAGACTCATCTGCAAGACAGAGAGACGGAGATGGAAGGTAAGTAAGGCGAATCTAGGATTTCTTTGGGCTGATCGACTTCTTTTTTTCCAATCAGCCACCATGACATTTATGGCTCGGTGAAAACCAGAAATGCAACCTCACACCGTTCCATTTGCTCTCCAATAATCAGAAATTTTAGCTGAGTTTTTACAGTTTGTGTTGCTGCATTTGAAACAGACGTCACCTGAGATTGTTAGTACAGTAGCTATACTGTTAGTTTGGTTTGTAATACCCTGAGCTTGCCCATGCACCCTGCTACCTGCTGCCCAGAACAACACTGGAAATTGATCAAGCAACTAAAAGATATTGACCTGATTCACACAGCGGCCATTTTGAACACTTGGGGAGGTAAGCTCAAAGATTGTCACATATCAAACTAGTGTTACTTCAACACATAAGTGACTGCAGATAGACCTGACAGTTATCAAATTAGCTAGCAGTGCCAGAAACAACAACCACAACACTGCCTTCCGGGAAGGGAAGTTAGTTAGCTAGCTTGTAAGCTGGCTAGCTACCTAGGCTATAGACTCTGGTAGCTAGCAATAAAGGGCCAGATATATTAAAATGTGAACCTATATCCCTCTGGATTCGTCAGATCCATTTGTTTCTAATGTGTTTTTCAGTGGGGAATCTGTGAAATGATAAATGTTTATATCTTGATACACAAC
Source organism: Centroberyx affinis (assembly GCF_046629955.1). Taxonomy (NCBI): domain Eukaryota; kingdom Metazoa; phylum Chordata; class Actinopteri; order Beryciformes; family Berycidae; genus Centroberyx; species Centroberyx affinis. The sequence continues at coordinate 205,191 of NW_027279998.1, forward strand.
AGTAGGACAGAGCTGGGCTGGAGTTTCCCCCCTTGATTGTTCAAAATGGCTGCCATGTGAATAAGGTCAATATAGCTTGCCATGGGTGAATGGCGGCTATTTATTGCTGAGGAGCAGGTTTGCATTTTTCAAGGAAAGTTGGCACTCCAGCCTCCTTTGGTTAGGGTTAGTTTTATTTGTTTTTCAGGTAGCACAGTGGAGATAAACAGGAAAGAAACAGAAATGCACCAGCTCAGCCTGAGTGAGATTCAAAGCCATGGACAGTTTTGCAGGAGAGCAGATACGTCTGCTCAGCCGCTGTGAAACAACAGGAGGAGTGGGTTCGCAGAATACTCACAAATCCACTACACGTTATGTTTTTTAAGAAGGGGGTGGCACTGACCCACTCTCAGCACTCGGCCCATTGCAGTCCCCACAATCCTGGTGCTCTTGGACACCGTCACCCCTTGCTCTTCCTCCTGCCCCTCCTCTTCCCGCGGCCTCTCATCCCTCCCCAGGTCGTGAGGGTAGGGGGTGCAGGCCAGCATGGAGGTCTCCGACGGATACTCACACACCTGCTCCAGCTGCACCTCGTCGAAACACACCTTCCCCTGTAGACGAGGGGAAGAGAGAGAGGAGAGGTATAAATTTATTAACACCTAGAAATATGGCGTTTTGACTGGAGCGCTCTTCATCAGAACGCTCTTCATGTTTGCCTGCTCTTTTTGGTCCATATTTGCATCTGTTCAAGATTGGGACGTGTGTTTTTATACTCTGTTTGGTCGTGAGTAGGGAGACAATCCTTCAACTAGAAGGCCCAAGTTTAAGCCTCTCCTGTAGAGTCTCACACTGATTGATTTCTGTGACTGAAGGCAATTCTGTGCAAGAAGAGACAAAGTCAGAGTTTTCGAAAGGGGCACCACACCCAAAAACCATGCTGACTGATTAATGATCTTAGCTATATTCCAAAACATCACTGCTGCAAAAATTGGTTTGAGAGATATCAAGACAGGTGTGAATTTGTCCTCTACAGTGATGCAACTGGAGAACACTGAATCTCTGTGTTGTGTTCATTAATGAAATAATTTAAAGAATAGCATGACCAAACATTTTGGAGAGGGACACTGTAAGGAAAATATGGCTTCCAAGTTGAGAAGATAAGTGAATAGTGGGCTAAATCAATCAGTTTAGGAATCCAAAAACAAAGCATTACATCCAAGCAGTTAACAAATTAAAAGCTGAGAAGATGGAAGCAAAGATCGACCAGGAAGACGCACATTATTGCACCCCAAAGATATTCAGATATTCTAGATATATACAATGGGCTAACTTCCCCTACAACTCAGTTATATTTAGACATTCAAATGTAAAAGATCATAAAGGCTGTGAGGCGTGTTTCAGTCTGTCTCGGCCAGTACTGTGGGATGTTTGCATGCTGTCAGTATAATGTTAACTGACAGCATGGGGCTTAACACAGCAGAAATACTTGCTCCTAGAAGGACTGACTGATTGATCAGGGAGAGACTGTCATCACTCATATCACTGTGCAGCAGTGAAAGCAGAAACTGAACTCACTCAACTTCAGTTTGCAGTCTATGTAGGTGTAATGTCGAAGAGGAATACCAGGCCATGTAGTGTTTAGTTTGTCTTTGCCTGGATTGACGGATGTTTGTGTGCAGTTTGTTTACTCAAGGGTCAGCGTGGTGTAAACAGCCGGCCTAAATCCGTCAGGAAATAGACCTAGGGGTCAGCGTAGCACATTCACAGCGTGTCCTATTATACCAGCAGCTCAGGTCCGAGGTCTAGACATGTAGTAAACACACCCAGAGATGCTGACATGATCTGGATGGAGCTTGACACACGCACACACACGCAACGCAACCCACGCCATGCCTGCTACATGCGAGTTACTGCAGCTTCACCCCTGAGAGTGGCTGTCTGGAGAGGAGTGCAGATAAAGAGCCTGGTGTGAGAGAGGCTGGGCGACTCATGCTAAGGCACAGGAGGCTAATCCCCCCCTGCCTGAACCTGATTAACCCAGGGCAACACAGCAGGACAGCAGAGGCACCGGAGGAACAGACAGGGACGGGGAGGGAAAGAGATCCCGCTGAGCGGTTTTACATTGATTAGCCATTAAAACACGTCTAAATGGTTATAGACGTCCAGACTAAAATGAGGGTACATAGGGTTTAAAAGTGAAAGTTTAGACATCTACGTCTTCGGGGGTAAATCACAAAAATAAAGTATTATCTTGTACTTCCCGGGTGCATATTTTTGATATTTACAGCAGTGTATGCATTGTTTAAATATATAATAATGTATTTACTGCTTGGTCTATAAGTGGGCTATACATAGCCAAAAAGGTCCTGGGCTTTATGAGAGCTAAAGCCTAGACGCAACGTTGAAATTACGTCTACTGCTCAGTGGGGAGCGAGCAAAGGAGAGGTTGTCATAAGCAGGCTAGACGGTGGTACTGTATACTGTCCTGTGTGGTTTTATTCACCACTAATTCGCCGTACTACTTCACTGGTGGGACAGTGCTAATCTTCTCTAGTCCTGTGTTTAAGCTTAAAGGAAATACTGGGACGACTGTCGTTAATATCTGTTACTTTGTCATGGTCCAGTAGTCTGAGAAAGACCAAACCATGGGATTGAGACTGGGGGGGATGGACAGAGAGCAGGTCCGAGGTAAAAAGTCATAAGAAGAGGTAGATGAGAGAGCTAAAGAGGAGGAGGAGGAGGAAGAGGAGGAGTAGAGCGCAAGCAAGTCACCCCCCCTCTGTGAGATGATGGCGCGACTCCTGGGGGGGGGGAAGGAAGGGAAGGGCGGCGTGACGTCAAACGGTCTCAAGGGCAACAACGTGAGAGCAACAGGTGGTCAGAGAATCACCGGCCGCAGAGTGGTCACTCACCGCAGCTTTACGGTCATCGTTAAAGAGCAGCGCGCTTAACGGCGGAGATGATACAGGGAGCGTTACAAGATTGCGGCCCTGAAAGTAAAACAAAAGATTGAGGGTTTTTTCTTTCCCCCCCACCTCTCTTGTATTCAATTTGGGGAGTGGGCAATTAATTAGAGAGATTTATTTAGGTGAATAATTGTTTATTCAGTTATACCTTAATGGATCAGTTGAGCAATTCATTTACAGTGAGGTGCACATTAATATGATGCTCTCCGCCTGATGTTGTGGTTTCACAGCATCAAATCCTCTTTCCCAGTGGCAAAAGGCTACTCTCGTGACAATTACTATGCAACCTATTTTCTCATTAGACCGAGCCACATATGAAGATTTGATCATGAATGTCGGTTCCTTGTGGCGGCCGACTAGTCTAGTTTGGAGGAAGTGAGGAAGTTTGAAAGAGGAAGTGAGAGAAAATAGGCAGTGTGCGACAGCAACAGATCCCTGTCGCAGGGAGTTTCTGCAAACGGGGGACAACGTTTAGTTAGCCTACAATCCTCTCGGTATGACTGTCAAACCGTCTTTTCTCTTTCTCTGTCTCTCTCTCCCACTCTCTCTTGGTATGTTTGACCTCCATGCACTCTCATTTTTCTATAGCTCTCTCTCTCTCTCTCTGTCTCTTTCTGTCTCACCCACGTCAAATGAGTCAAAAGAGCCAGTGGCCCGCGGAAAGCGATGCTCAGCCATACCGTGTAAGGTCAGCGTGGTCAAAAAGAGTTTCTGCCAAGACTCCGGCCTAACAAAGAAAACCCATGGCGAAAAACAGCCAACAAGATACAAAGAGAGATTTGTCTGACAGGCGGTGAGGGCTGACTCAACAAAAATGGCAGGATTTGTCAGAGGGAACAAGGAAGCAGCCTGCAATATTGTATGTATGCACAGTACCTTACTGTACATGGTCAGATAGGGGAAAAAAAGAGTTTAAAGAACTTCAAATAGAGAGCTTTAAATAGAGAAAATATAATAAACGAGATTACAGGACAACGCTTCTAATAGGGAGTTAGGGGAAGTGAAACACAAAGAAAGAAATAGATAGATAGATAGATAGATAGATGGATTCAACCTCATTCACACTAGGGATTGTGCAGTGAGAGTCAGACACAGTTTAGTTCTGCTCTGCTGAGCAACTTTGTTGTCCAGCGTTGCCCTAATTACATAAGACTCTCATGTCTGTCGAACAAGGATTGGATTCATGCAAATTAAAAAGAGGAAACACAAAGTACTGATACTAATTATGACTAATGGGATACATTTGTAGTTTGAGTCTACACTGCTAAAAACGAAATACCATTGTGTCCTTGCATGTATTCACACACACACACACACACACACACAAGCTTGTTCGTTTGGTAGACAGAATGAAAAAAAAAAAAAATCAGGGAAGAAGGTGGTGACAAGCTGTCTGTGGTTTCCTATTCAACTCTTCTGTCTCCACTGATGCCTGCAATATTACTGTAAAATTTCTACAAATACTTATGCAAACTTGGATAATATTTGAAATTTTACTACTACTTTTATATTACTCTTATATTCATATGTTATTCTAACTAGGCTCATTTTAAACGCTAAGGTATTGCAAACTAGCAAACAGCTGAAATTACTGTGATACAATGCAATAAGCAGTTGCTTTCACTGTGATTTCTTTTGGGTGCATGTGCCCTTCTAAAAATAAACCATAGCTACACAACAGTAAGTCTTGATTGCGATTGCCCTAGCTTGATTAAAGTATGTATAATGAACATTATCATCACAGTGTAGGCGGACTCAAACGTCCATGATGAATTAGGCAGCAGAAGCAAATGGCCAAGCAGATCACTCGAGTGTTGGTAAGGATTTTATGGCTAAGAATCAAGATGTCGTGCTTGATAAGGCTTTAACAGGCTTAGGTCACTCTGTGTGATCGCACTTCTCAATCAAAAGGGATGTTCTTCCAGTGAAAGGGGATTCTACTTGACGACGAGGGACCTTCAGGTAACACCGGGTCAGGGGGTTGGACAGAGAAATGGAGGGGGGGGGGTCGTGTCCTCCTGAGACCTGGAAGTGTCCGTCCTCTTTAATTTTCATGGGTATTTCACTTTCATTTCAAAATTATTTCAAACTGTAATAATGTAGATTACTGAATGATGAAATCTGACCAAGTGTATTCCAGCTGTTATAGTCACTGTTGTTTAGACAGTCACATGTAATCAAAGTAACCCAAAACTAACCATAACCCTAACCCAGTCTCCTTTTTGTTGGTGTCATTGCTTTAAACATGGTTAGGAGGTAAAAATCAATCCATAATCAAAAACTGAAGGTCTGCTCCTCTGCTTTATATTTATCTGTTGATGTGAAATACACATTACACTGCCAGTGTGTGAAAAGCAAACAAAAACCTAGTTCAATTCACAGTTACAACACTAATACTTGTGGCTATATATCCTGTGAAGCCTGTGTTTCCACTCACCCTTTTGGGCGTCCCTCCTCTGTTCTTGACTAGACAGGACTTGTCCAAATTCTGATATCCACCTATCACTTCGATTTCCTCCACTGTGGGATACCTCTTCTTCACTGGCTCGGCGACAGGCGAGGTAGTCTTGGTAGCCGGCTGGGCTGCTGGGGTCTTGGTAGGCGTCGGCCCCGCTGGCGTGGACGCTGCTGCCGCCCCCCCTCCTCCAACAGGCTTCTTGGGGGTGATTGTAATGGTGGCACCTCTCTTCGCCTGGCCCCCAGAGGCACTCCTGATGGAGAAGAGGATGGGAGACGGGGTGGGAGATGGGGAGATGCTGGGAGACTGGGCAGGAGAGAGGGAGCTCGGGGAGGAGGCTGGGGTGGGTGCGCAGTCCAAGGGTTTCAGAGAATTGTCCGGGGATTGGCTCCTGAGGCTTCTGGGGGTGATGGTGACCACCCTGGACTGGGTTTGTTTGGGCTCATAAGTTGGAGAGCTCACCCGCTGGGACAACTCTGATATTCTGGGGCTCGATGCTGACGTTTGCTGATCCTTCTGTGTGTCCGTCACCTGGTGCAGCAGCCCTCCTCTGGGACTCGTCTGCCCTTTCGTCTCTCGGTCCCTCAGTGGAGTGTTTTGTTGTTTGCAGCCATCATGTGATGTCTGCACCACTTCCTGCTCTCTCAGCTGAAACTGCTCTACCTGCCGCTGTATCGCCTGAACCCCACACAAATCTTCACCCGACTTTGCCTTGTTCTCCCCGAGTTTCCCCCCACCCCACAGCTGCCTCACATCAGCTGTCTCCTGCTGGCACGACTCCTGCTGCACGTGGGATACGTGGGGCTTCACCTTGACAAGGTGCACCGACGGGATGTCCACCGCCCTCTCCCTCACGCACAAGCCCGTCCTCGAACCGACCGTTTTCAAGTTGTAGATCCGGCTCATGGCGGCGAGGGAGTTGGGGTGAGGTGGAGAAGGGGAGAGAGATTGCGAGGGAGAGAGAGGGGATGTGTATTCCTCCTCCTCCTCCTCCTCTGAGAGTTCGTCTTCTTCCTCCTCCCTTTCTTCCCCTCTGCTGTTGTATTCTCTCTGCAAACCGCTGTGGTGCCTCAGCTCTTCTTCTACATGTTTCAGCGGGTCATCATCCTCCCCTGATATTTGGAAGCAGTCAGAGATAACTTCGGAGACGGCAGCGGTGCACCCGCCTGTTACTTCCTCTCCTCTAATGGCTTGTGAGACTGGCAGAGAAACAGGAAGCTGAGGGCTGGTTTTCAACACGCTGACTTCCTGTGTGACGTCAAACGCAGCCATGGATGTCTGCGCTGCCGCTGGGCCCTCCTGTCCTCCCTCTGCCTCGATCAGCCTCTTCCTCATATGAGCTGCAGCTTCCCACTCTCTCTCCATTTCAATTCCCCTCTCCTCGTACCTGTCCCCTGCTCTCTCTTTTTGGGTAACCGTGACTTCTGCCCCATCGCCTCCATCCTCTGCCCCTCTCTGCATATTCCTCATCCTCTCCATCTCTCTCTGCCTGATTTTCTCTCGCAGGGACTCGACGCGGCTCAAGGGCTTGCCGATTCTCCAGCTGTCCCTCCTCTCCACCCCTTTCCCTCCTTCCCGGTCTTGCCCCTCATCACCTTGACCGCTTGTTCTCTCCACCATTTCCTCCCCAACGTAGAACACAGTCCTGGGGATTTGAATCTCCAGCGGACCCGGGGGGGCCCCCATAGGTGCGATGCTTTTTGGGGACTTGGGGATAACATCGTGAATGAGATTCTCTGAGCCATAAATATGCGCGTCATGTGCCTGCGTGATCTCCTTGTAAGCCCTCTCTCCTCTCTCGCTGCTGTAAACAGTTGTGTCTCCTATTCTCTCTATTTTACTGATAAGATCCTCTGTGTGTTGGGACAGTACTGACTGTGTTAGGTAGGGTCCTTGTGGCCCTGTACCGCTCCACTCTGTCGCTCTATGGGGTTCACCCAGCCTGTCTGCCACTGTGCAGAGCAAACTAGAGCACTCGGTGAAAGCTGATGCGTGCCTGTAGTGACTCTCAGCAGCATGAGGCGGACTGGCTGGATCTACTGACACAGCAATGACATAATTCTGCTGCGTAGTTTCAGCTGGGATTATGCCGTCGGTTCCCTCTCCTCTCCAAAAGTCTGACCCCCTTCTTTCGGCTACCTGTGGCTCAGCCTGCCTCGCTCCCTCCCTCCCTTTCTCTGTACTCCGCTCCCTCTCCAAAGTTCTCTCGCTGTCTTCTCTCAGCCGCTTCACCTCTCTCTCCGTTGCTTTCGCTCTCCCGTCCTGCCTGATAGGTACTCTTCTGGCAAAGGAGATTCCCTCTGTGTTTTTGACGGACGCCACCGTGAAGCCCTTGTCTCCGTCCGCGTCACCTGCCATCTCCGCAGCCCTCTTGTCGACGGGCTCTACTTTCTCGACTGTTGATGCTGAAGTACAAATTTCTGTCTCAGTTCTTGTGTTGCTCTTCGGCATGGGCTCTCTCTCAGCGTGCATCTCTAGTTGGCTGTCGTTTTTTACGTGTCCGTCTCTTTGCTTTCCAATCCGGTCTTTATCAAAAAACCGAGCCCTCCCCAGTTTGATTTTCGCTGTGTTCTCCTTCTCTGAGCCTTCCCCTTTTGCTACATCGCCCCAGGGTGCCACCTTCTTCTCTGAACGTGTCCTCTCGATCATTTTCTGGTATCCCTCTTCAACCACGCCGTTCTCCTTAGCACAAAGGGCTCGGTCGGAGAAGCTGAATGAGCGTTTGGGCAAGCCCCTCGGTGGTGTACTCTTCCCATCTGCCTTCCTCTCCTCAGATTGATGCTCATCTTGACCTTCTGAGTATTTTCTCCTGGCAGGTCTGAGGAAATTGTCTGAACTTTTGGATCGAGACGGAGGCTTGGGGTGCTCTCCGAATTTACTCAGCAGCTGACTAACCCTCCCTCCCTTCTCGACAAACACACTATCATCAGTACTGTCCTTCCTGTCTTCTTTAATGACCGTTGCCTGGCCCCACGGTCTCTCTTTCTCCTTGACAGTCTCTCTCTCCTTCTCTCTCAGCCAGGCTGAATCTGTTCTGTGCTCCCTGCCCATACTATCCCTCCTTCCATCCATGGTGCGCTTTGCCTCTCGCTCCTTCTCTCCATCTTCTCTACCCGACCCTTTGCCTCCTCCTCCTCCTCCTCCTCCCGTGCTCCTCTCCTCAGATGTTACCGAGGGTTTTATGATCAAAACCTCAGAGGCTCGGATCTCTGTGACGCTCCCTCCTCCAGCCAGAATCTCCCTCAGGTCCATCTTCATTCCTATCTTCTCCTGGTGGTCTTCCTCAGGCATCTCTCGCTCTGTCTCCCTCCATCTACCCCTCCTCTCATCGCTACTTTTCCTATCCTGTTCAATGATGATGATATTGTCGGCCCGGATGGTCCGAAGGCAAGGGACCAGGGGAGCAAACAGAGGGCTAGGAGGGTCCGTGTCTTTCTCCTCCCCCTTCTCCTCTTCTTTCCTCACTTTCAGGGATTCCCTCTCCCTTTCTTTCACAGCATCCTTAAGTGACTCTCTCCTTTTGCCTCTGTCTCTTTCCCATCCCTCACTCGTATCCCTGCTTCTCTCTTTTTCCCTTCCATCGCTCTTGTCCCTGTTTCTCTCTCTTTCCCTTCCCTCGCTCCTGTCTCTGAACTTCTCTATTTTCATTTCTATATCTCTCCCGCTTCCTGACTCCCCATCGTGACCTCTGGGGCTAAGTTTGTCTTTCTCCCTCTCCTTATCTTTTCCCACCTCGGCTTCTTGCTCGCTCCCTCTCTCTTGATAACCCACCTCCGCAGCCTTCTCGGCATCCCTACCCTTCCTCCATCCACTCTGGGTGCGAATGAATGGGTTTTCGTGGACGGGGACAATGGTTTCCATGGACACCTGACTCAGTGGTTTGGTCTCCGCATCCAGCCATTGCCCTGGATCTGGACTGAGCGATGGTTCACTTCCCAAATTAACTGTTATGGAGCTGTCTGTGTCACTCAGACCATCAGAGGGGGATTTGACATCCGCTGGTAGGAGGAATCCCTCTCTCTCCCTCTCTCTGTCTTTTTCACCCAAACCCTCCTGCTTTGCTTTCCTCCGCTGGATGATCCCTCGCTTCCAGGCAGGCATGCTGGCGAGCTTCGCCTCCTCCTCTTTTTCCCTCCTCTCTCGCTCCTCCTCCTCTCTCCTCTTTCTCTCCAGTAGGAGTTGCTTCCATTCCGGCAAAGAGGAGACAGACATAACAGAGAAAGACACAATTCTTTGGAAGAGATCTTTGCCGTTCCTCTTGAGACCCTCTGAGATTTCTCTGCAAAAAATGAAATGGTGAAATGAAAACGATTCACTCTTAAACCAGATGTAATTTTCCATTACAAATATCACCCATATGAGACTGTTAGATACAGCTACAACTCATATATATAGTTTTAGTTAAGTTAATACAAATTCAACAGGTGTAATAACAGCTTAACATGCAATTGCAATTTCTAGTAAAATTGAAAAGCATGATGCAAATCAATGCAGAATAACAGCCTATGGCTACATTATAAATAGTAGCTTGCACGCATAGTTTACTTGTTGGACTGAGCCAAACATACAATATCACAGACCTTGCACGATTACTGGCATGTCAGATGTTTGCACACGTAACTGAAAATCATTAGCTGTTTTTCATATAATCTCTACGATAAATAAATGAAACTAAAACTCACCAGTTATTTCAAAAATATTTTTTATATCCGTCTCGGCTTCGATTTTACAGCTGGCATCTCCACTTCGGTAAGGAGCGACTGTGCGTCTTGGCCCGGCTGTGCGTAATGCGCTCCACTCTCCACCTCGACGGAAAATCCCCTTTACCAGTGACTAACAGATTAATCTATGCTGTCAAAACGGAGGGTTTAAAATGTTTACATAACCAACTCAAATCACACCGACCTTACAGCGAATCAGCGCATGAGTACACCTCCGTCGGCATAGTAAATATTTCCAGCTTCGGAGCGGCAGGACTGTAATCCGATAATTACATTAAATTCCCTCAGGAGAGTTTAGTAGCACACACCATATTGTCGGACCTAAGAAAAGGCGTTTAAAGAACATACCCGTCTGCCCGCTCACCAACCCCCCTCTTCTCATCCCTCCGTCCCGCAGCGCTAATTGGAAGAGAGAGAGAGAGAGAGAGAGAGAGAGAAGGTTGGGGGGGGGGGGGGGGGGATGCTGTCTGCAGAGGAGAGCAGAGGGCTGTAGGAGTTACCTGAGGTAGCAAAGGCACGATAAATTTCCTTCCTATGGCATTTCAATTGCAATTCTGGATACATAACCATAAACAGATTAGGCCTACCAATAAAAACTTAGATGAAGTAAATTCAATTAATCAAAATGAATTCAAAAATATATAAAAAGCAATTAATTTGTCACTTACTGTTTAAAAAAACAAGGCAAAAGGACCTGATAGGACACTATTAAAATAAGAAATGAACACGCCACAGAACACAGCCGTACAGTCTATTGCATTTATTCAATATGCTCTTTAAAATACTGAAGGCCAGACATTACAGTGAATACAAATGCTGCTCTATGGAAAAAATAACATTAGCTTGCCATACGTATAAAATCAAAGATTCAAAGATTACAGTACTCTAAATTTCCAGAAGTAGCCACACATTTCAGAAAATACTGAAGTGATTCTGCTCACTGCAATAAGCAGATGAATTTTGGCACAAGTCTGACATTGCTGTAGGTGAGGAAATACATTTATGAACTAACAACTATCAGGAGATGTTTTCATGGATTTTCAGTGTGAAATCTCAATAGTAGGCATATATCCTTTTCTGAGGACAGTCAAACTTGAAATCAGTGTGTAGAGAAATACATACTGCAGTTGGCACATTTGAATGTTAGCTACACCAATATGCTATAAAAATATACTCTATGATAAACAAAAACACATTCTGAGTAGTAGAACAAAAATATTATATAGTATCTATAATTTATTTTTATTTGTGTTGTGAGATGTTATTATGTACTGTCTCTAATTGACACTTTTTTCTTTCTTTTTGCAAATATATGATGTTATTGTCAAGGTACCTGCATCCCTCATATGGAAAAAAATGAAGAAAAACTTAAAAAATACCAGAATATTTCTAAAAGCACATACAAAGTGACAAGGAATAAAAAAAAAAAAATACAGTGTCAAGTTGCAAAGCATTCAGTTCAAGTGTGGTCATTTGCCATTAGCACAAACAGCCAGACCTGGTTTGTTCTTATTCAGCACAGTAGATCGGGTGGCGACTGGCTCATACATGGTCATCAAAGATCATAGAGATTGTCTTGGATACAAATAACAGTCAGTTTTGCAATTTCCCGCATGATGTTTCTGGGTAATTTTGGAGGGACAGGTACGTCGACCCATCGTCACACCTCAGCAGCAGCTTCCGTTCACTTCTGCTTGTGGTTGTTACTGTCCGGGGGGGGAGTGTCGCTGCCCCGGTGTGGCTCGGCAAAGAGCTGCAGCTTGCTGTTAAGCTGGACGCACAGGTAGGCTAAATCCTGTTTGTCTAGTGAGTGCGCCAGGGCCAGGTAGGCCGAGAGAGTCGCCGCCAGCAGGAGCCGGTCCAGGGACAAGGCGGGGAGGAGCCACAGCACCACCGCCAGCTCCAGGCACACCGGGTGACGCAGGTGGGAGAAGAGACGCTGGGCCCGGGGAGATTTGTGCGACAGGGGGTCCCCCAAACCAAGACACTCGTAATACACCTGGGAGGGAGGGAGGGAGGGAAGAAACAGAGGGGGAGGGGGAGGGGGAGGGAGGGAAACAGAGGATGATGAGGGAGAAAGGGAGGGAAACAGAGGATGAGGGAGAGAGGGAGGGAAACAGAGGATGAGGGAGAGAGGGAGGGAAACAGAGGATGAGGAAGGGAGGGAGAGATTTAGGGAGGGAAGAAAGGAAACAGATTGAGGAGGGGAGAGAGGAAAGGGAACAGAGGATGAGGGAGGAAGGGAGGGAAATAGAGGATAAGAGAGAGGGAGCGAAATGAGGTTAAGCAATGCATTCACTTAGCAGCAGAACCAATAATGAGTAAATCTACTTATATAACATTTTAGATTACATAGTCCCCGTTACGCATATTTTGATCAGTCATTATTATATTATTTTATATGCTGTTCTGGCAACAGATCAAAATGAGGAAATTAATCCAGATGCATAGCAATCTTGTAAAAAAACTGAGAATTTCAAAACGGCATAGGATTGGGAAATCCTGTATGTAACCATGCAGCAGCAGTAATCTTGCTGAACATCCATTTGCCTCCTTCCTGAAGTTTCCACTTGTCCACTACCAGTCCCACTAACATCAATATTCTGCTTTGTGTCTTTACAGATTTTAGGAGAAAGAGTTGTTTACACTTTGGTTGAAAGGACTGGGAGTACAGTGAGTATGCTGGGGTTCGAACCCCTTCAAGATGTTAATGTAATTCTACTGTATATCCATTCACACTGACTGCATTTACATGCAGGGAAGGCTGCAACTGGACTCATCTAACCAGGCTAATACGTACTTGGGTTGCTGAATCAGCTGTTGAATTAATTGGCTATTGAATTAACTGAAAAACTCAATCCCCTTGAAGTTTCCATCTGGGGCCAATGAGGTTACTCCTGTCAAGTTGAGGTGATTATATAGGTACGATAAATTGGAACTGAAGTCAGTGTATTATGTTAATATATACAAACATAGACTAATATATATTACGTGGTCCTGTAGTCAGTAAGTTAAGCGTGACCCCAACACTGTCCCATACTAAAAATGTATGCAATCATGGTGCTGTAAGCAAGATTGGGTAGTAATGGAATATTTGCAACGGTTTTCTGTTATGTTACCTAAAAAATGATGTATTCTGATTACAGGTAGTTGTGAACTCAGAAGGCCTTTTCAATAGTGGCAGGTGTGAATTTAGAAGAAAATGTGACACAGTGGAAAATATGTGTTTGCATCCAAACCTGAAATAAATTTCCTGAAGTTTCTTTTTCACTTTTTGTAATTCATACATTTATACCTCAAATATGGCAACCTGGAAGTAATTAGAGTCCATTACTGAGTTTAGGTAATGCCTTTGATTATGTTACCGATAACAGTTTAGATGATGAGGCAATTAGTAACTGTAATGGAGTACATTTTTAAAATAATCTACCCACCCTGATTGTGAGAAACTTTATATAAAAACATCGACCAACATGGTGTTATGTCACAGCCACTGACCCAAGGTAGGGTTAGAAAGCACAGCCTACTTATAAAGGACAGCCTACCTGCTTAATGCCCAGCAGTTCTGGGTAATCGAAGATCATGAGGATGCTGCAGATGATGGTCCAGCAGAGGAAGTGCAGCGTAAAGCAGAGCAGAGGGAACCAGATGCTCCAGGGCGCCTGACGCACCGACCACAGACAGGGGGCACCGGTCACCGGCTGCCAGAACCGCATCAGGATCTAACACAGGAGGAGAGACAATAATAGCACTGAGTGAGGACTATATAGTGGTTATGGGAATTAGAGAGAGAGGGTACATGCATCCAGTGTGAGTGTGTATGTGTGTGTTTTGCTGTACCTGGAGTGCCAGTGCAGTGGTGAAGCAGTACGCCGCCCTGTTCAGGACGCCCAGCACCGACTGGCAGGCCTGTTTGACGGGCGGCCAGGCGAGCAGACTGTGCTGCGTGGTGAAGAGAGCCAGCAGCCCCAGATCCACACCCACAGCCCGCAGCACCGAGCCGTCCCGCAGCGCGGCCGACCACGGGACGGAGTCTGAAGGGTGGGAGAAGAGGGGAACATTCACTTCATATTCTGATTATCAGCTGAAGTTTTTTGTTTGAACAACAGCACAAAATGTTTATAGTTCAGCATTAAAAATATGGTCACTAGAAACTCTACTTTTGAGTTTATAAACACATTGCAAGTGCTTGCAGGGGTGTTACAGTGATGTTTTATTTTGGGTCAGGCACCAAGGTTTATATTACATTACATGATTGACTGACTGATTGATTGATTCGGTTATTTCACTGTCTCGCATCTTTAATAGTGCCCAGCCTTCATGGGCCTATAAGACACTATTATCCATGAAGTCATTGAGTACAGGCATCAAAAACACAAGCATCAAATATAGCAATATACACATGATACATGACCTATTACACACTTATGTCCCATAATTTAAACAGATAATTTAGCTTGTCTTCTAATCCATGACCTACACCAGTGTTTCTCAAACTTTTTCACGTCAAGGACCCCTAAACTGACACAAATTAGACCACGGACCCCCATTTGATAAGATTTTGTCCCAGGGTCCCCCATCTGATAAGATTTTTGCTTTTAGATGTTTTGTTACAGAAAGTGTATGAAACCCATGACCAAAATAGTCATACATTCTGTCATTGTGTTACTTATGGATGGAATTATAGTGAAAATAAAATATTCCCCTTTTTGCTGGGGACCTCCTGGAACCCCCTCAAGGACCCCTGGGGGTTCCCGGACCCCACTTTGAGAACCACTGGCCTAAACAACAGAAATGTAAATCAGATGCAAATAATCTCTAAGTATTCAAGTTTTCCTCTATCATCAATATATGGTGATATAAGCAGAAAGGCACACCAAAATACACATCAAATTTATACTTGCAATAATGGAATTTCCCCAAGTTATGACGTAGACTTAGGATACTACTCAATACTCCTGTTTCCTCTCACAAAAACTTTGCGCCCAACGTGGGGCTCGAACCCACGACCCTGAGATTAAGAGTCTCATGCTCTACCGACTGAGCTAGCCGGGCGGTGGGATCCAATGGTTTCTTCTCGCGATATCAACTTGAACTCCCTCCGGCTGTCATGTCCAACATGAACTACCGCTACTTAATTACTGCTACTATTGCTACTTATTTGGAATCTTGTCGCGCGGTACATAGAATCTTCCATGTTTTAGAAACCAACTGCCGTACAGGAACCACAGGAGATTGTTTTCTAACCCGTTTTGCATTAATTTAAAACACAGTCTAGGATGCAGATGATAGCTTATAACGTCGTAATAACAAGCTCAAGCTCGTCTGAAAGCCATCTACGTTTATTTCATTGATAAGCCGCTTCCACTTATATCATGTTCGCCTGACAGCAAGCAGCTACGGAAGCTTACCTTGACAGAGTGTCGTCTCTCCCGTGATGTTGTGGTAAATGGCTCGAAACGAAACGAAGCGGATGAAGTCTGCGCCGGTTATGAAAACAAACGCAAAGTTTAGCAGAGCCAAGGTGCAGAGAGCCCAGCCACGTACCGTGACTGACGCCATTTCAAAAATTATCTTCATTTGGTAACTTCCAAAGTAGTGTCTTCCGGGAAGGTAATTTGTGGCGGTACTGGATATTAACACACGGTGTCGCTGCTAACCGACAGGAAAGAGGACAACACTATCCAAGTGGGCCTCTTAGGGGTAGTTGATAGGGTAAATATTTCACTAGTATGGTTATTCATTCACTATAAGCTAGTACAGTGTTAGAATGTGTAAGACTGGCTATTTTGGTCATAGGTTTCACTCTCTCCACTTGTATTTCCCTCCTACAGTATAGAAAGACAACCAAAAATCTTCTCAGATGGAGGTTTTTGGGACAAAACTGTGGTCTAAAGTGAGATCCTTGACTTGAACTGGTTGGGGAATTACTGAAATATAACATACAAGTGGAGATGTGGATCATTTGAATCCCATAAATCCACCCTATTACTTCAAATGATCTTTGAGTAGGCCTAGGTGTTTCATTATTTGTTAATCATTTTGCATCATTGCATTAGACACATGATTCACCCACATGAATCATTGTTTGTCATTTAGGCCACTAAAATAGGATACACAGAGGAATGCATGGTTCGTTGACTTGGGCCTATTTAATTTTATTGCAGAAGTTGCATGAAACATTGCAATTCAAGCATTTCAAAAATCACACAGTTTCTTTTACATTTATAAAAACAAGTACAGCACCAAATATGGAAAGATGAATGTGATATTCTCAAATGAGGTTCACCTCACTGTCATAGCACTCCACATGGTAATTTCTGTTAAATGATACCACTCGAATGGACTCTGTAGACCCCTGAAACAACAACAGGGAATTTTTTGCAGTTATTATTTGGGAAGCTAGTTTGTGAAATAATTATTAAAAAAAGACAACCAATTTCTCAAAATACACGGAAAATACTGCAGGTGCTACAACATATGAGAGGTCATTCACTTTAATTCATTCAAGCTCACCTCAGATGGTAAAATTGGCATTCTGCAAGCAGCACACCTGGGAGCCCGGAGCCTGAAACCAACGAGAAATCTCAACGAAACATCATAGAAACTCAGCGATGAAGTCATCCCGGGTGTGACATTTCTCGATGTGTGTCCGGGTGTGGTTTCACGTTGTTTCGGGAGTGTGAATAAAAGGGCTTGGTCCATTGTACTGGTGTCAAACAAGTCTGAGAAACTCACTTGTGATAGTCCCTGACACAGTAAACCTTGTTGTGTGGGTCGACAGTGAAGGGCCGACCCTCCAGGCTCCGTCTGCAGACGACACAGCGGAAACAGGCCGGGTGGTACGACTTCCCATGAGCCTGTAGGACCTGGAAACACACGGGACATGACACCAGGATGAACTCCCTCTTCCACACAGTGAGCACAAACCACTCATGCATACATACAAATGAATGCACATATGAACGCATGCATGCACACAAACAAACACACATACACTCGTACTCACCATGTCCATGATTAAATGTCCACAGCTATTACAGACTTCTGGGGATGGATGAACTCCCGAGTACTGAATAACAAAAAAAAAAAAAAAAAGATTCACCCATCACATTTATTTTTTCATTTATTCAGGTAAAATCCAATTGAGAGCAAAATCTCATTTGCAAGAGAGACCTGAATTATATAAAAACTCATAAAACTAACAATTCATAAAACTAACAAACAATCTAAAAATTAATCAAATAAAATAATAAAAACAGTAAAATTCAATAAAATAAAATGCAATGAAACAATACAATGTAATAAAAGCATTAGGAAATATAAAAGAGAAAAGAAAATACTTAAAGGATAATGCTATAAAAGAAACTGATTGTTACAGGATACAAGGAATATAACTCTGTTTGTATCACATTACATCCCACTGTACAGCTGTGCAACAATATACAGTTGTGAAATACATACTTACTAAAAAGTCATCCTCACAAAAGATTCTCCCTGACAGAGAGTAAAACGGCTTGCCACTCAGCTTTTTACCTAAATGTGACACACAAATGACAGTTTGGTAGGAGGAAAGAAGGAGAAAAGTGCTGTAAATAAGAGTCTCTGAGCCACTTCACACAGACTAACCCAAAGGAAGTACTGGAGCCCACTGTTTCAATTATATGCTTTAATTTTGTTATTTTGTTTTCCCTGTTTGGAGAGGCTGAAGCTTGTGAAACATCCTTTATTTGAGGGAAAAGTGACTTCTCCATAATGACACTTGAAAACACACTGCTGATTCACTTCAGGGATCAAAGCTACTGTAACGCATTCAATATTACGGCATATGAGCGGTTAGATTATTAGACTCACTGCATATACTGCAGGTGAAGCAAGTGTCGTGGAACAGATCCCCCATGGCCTGGCAGGCTGTCCCTGCACCACACACTGCTTTGCTGCATCTCACACAGCTTCCTGAAAACAACAAAACAACAAACATTGTCCTGAAGACAATACACAACACAGCCATGAGTTATTCACCTGAACAAACACTACGCATGTGCTCTATTTTCAGTGGAGCAGCTGAGCAGTTTCTCACAGAATCGGTTACTGTGAAACCTGATCCACTCTCCATTCACAAATGCATACTGTACACACTGACGACACACTCGCACACACGCTGACTAATGATCTATCTTGAGCTTAGAGAGTGCCAGAATAGAGTCTCACTAGAAAGCCATGCTTGAAATACAGAGATAAGAGATTTTCTTTAATAACTCCCTTACCAAAGTAAAGATTAGCGTTATTACCGGTGTCCATCTTCTACTTTCCCCAGTTGCCTCTGACTCCTGGAGCCTACAGTGCGACTGTCTGGGGGTCTAATTTTATGTGCGAGGCAGACAGCTGTAAGGGGAGCTGCTCTCAGGGTTTATGGGTGCTGCATGCGGTGCTTGTGGTCTCTCCCGGGGGCAGCGACTCCTCCAGGGTGACTGGCTGAGTGAGTGGCGACAGACGAGACCAACTGGTATCTCTTACGCACTAGTCTGGACACTATTTGGGCACTATTTGTGTTGGGACTGCATTAAAGGGATAGACAACTAAAATAAGCAATTTCCCCATTATAATGGCTATTTCCGTCATCCTGGGATGTGAATTACGTCATTTAACTCTGAGAATCTGAGGTCATATCTATGTTGAGAGAAGTCTGTCTGATCAGTTTCCCTGATTCCAGCAACCAGTTTGTATGGGGCGGGATTAAAAATGATGTTCATGCCTAACAAGGGGGGCAATCCTATCAAAACATGACCTCATTTGTGGATACTAGTGACCAAATGTTGCTGTTTGAAAAGGCATGTCAGTCAACTTGGGACACGCCCACAGCATATAAGCAAGAGTAACACCCACAGAACAGAAAATGCCCCGCAAAAAGCTTAATTTTATTTCAGTTATTGAATTTGAACCCTAACCCTTTTCATGACACCCTGAAGAAGGCATACTGTGTAAAATAAATATTTTGTATGGAGAAAAGTGTACAACCTTCATATATTTATTTACTCAGTTATTGAATTATAACAATTCTCAAATCTTGGTGGAAGATAAAGATAGTACGTACACAAGTGATACTAAATAAAAAGGGCCTATTTTCAAGCTGGTGTATCAATCCCCTTTAAACCAGGGTGTGTCCCCTATAAACAGTGTTTCTTACTCTAATAACTCAAGATGCAAAACAGGTTGCAGGTCTGATCTAGGTGGGTCAACATGAGTAGAGAACCAACATATCTGAATGAGCCTTGGTCCCAGGGTGAGATTAAATCTAATTAATATGAAAACAAGGTTTAAAAGGTTTAAGAGTTTGAGTGTTGCAGCCTATGGGAAGCCATTAGGCAAGGTGTCTGATATGCAGGACAGACAATGAGTCATTCCTAATTGCCCATAAACATAGACTGGATTAAACTAGGTTTGGCATCTCACCTAGAGGTAAGAGCAACCTGACATTAGTCCCTCCAGACTTTCCTCTTATCTTGTATGATAAAGTTGGTGGTAGCCGTGCAAGCTGGTTAGAGAAGCCACCTAATAATTGAAGGGTTGCTGGTTTAATTCCCAACAGTGTTCAAAAATGGAGAGGAGTCCCTGAGCAAAGGCAACTGCAATGACTGGTGCAAAAATGGCTTAGTACAACCAACACTGTATCTTTCCTTGTACAGAAAAAAGTCTAAAACAAACATGCTTATCACTTGACACTGTGATAGAGAGAGAGAGACAGAGAGAGAGAGAGAGAGAGAGAGAGAGAGAGAGAGAGAGAGAGAGAGAGAGAGGAGAGAGAGAGAGAAATATGGTCAAAAACCTTTTTCTAATAGGCAAAAACGACCCACTTACAATCTAAATAAATAAACAAACATAATGGACCTGTCTTCTGCTAAATGATCTCAGAATGTGAATGAGTTTGTTGAAACCAGTTCTCATCTTATATGATAACAAACTGCAGTTCTTAAGGCAGAGATGACAACTCAGCTTATGTCAGTAGTCATTTTCTCAGAAGACCACTGTCTGGGAGAGAATGTCAGTTTGAACCCAGAAACTTTTCTGAAATTAAGTACAATACTCTATCAGGGCTAGGTACATGTAGCATGCCACTGGTCACAAATCGTGCATTGCTGCCCTCATGTGGACTGTTTAGGCCCTTAAGTTTATAACAAGTAGGCCTACTGACCTAGAATCAGACTGGGCCAAATGACAGTTTCAAATAATCCAGCCATTTGTTTTAGCCTGTTTGCGGTGCCAAGTTAGTGGGGCTTCCTGCATCAGAACAATTCAGACAGTGTAAGAAGATAAATACCCAATTAGACCAGGCAAGCCAAACTCAACAACAACTTTATCTCTTAACTTTCTTAACTCTAACTGAAAAATGTGTGTATTTTGTATTTATTCTTGTTTTAATTCTTGTTTTGATTTTAATTATTATATACATTTGCCCTTAAGCATTTATTTTTCTTATGAATTCATTGTTCACACTTTTATTTATTGCTGACATTTTTTGTCTTGTAAAGCACTTTGTAACTTTTATAATAATATATAATAATTTTATAATAATAATGATGATACTTCCACTATTACTATTACTACTACTACTACTATTACTCCTACTATTAATACTACTACTACTACTATTACCACTACTACCACCACTACTACTACTACTATTACTATTACTACAAGGCTACTGCTATTTCTACTATTATCACTACTACTAGATAATGAATAAGCAGCACAAGAAGATTTGACTCAAAAATTGACTCAAATACTTGCCTCTGATTAACTAAACCATTTGGCAATCATTGTAGCCTACTGTCCATTCATTACAAAACCCACCGATCTAGCGCCTAAGTACCTGGTACATGATACTTGGCCAGTGGAAAACCAAAAAAGGCGAGTAGAGTCGAGTCGAGTCGAGCCGGTACCATGCAGTTGAAAAGCGCCATAACACACTCTGTGAATAAGTATTCATAACACTACTTGACCTCAGTCAGCCTGGAAAGTCTCCAAACTGGTACAAAGGCAGCACGAAGTCAGAGGTGCTTATCTGGTTCTAATAACCTTAAAGGCCCTGATAAAGACTCAACAGCTATGAAACTTTGGTTAGGAAAATAGGGAATGAAAGAGAGGGACACAGTGGGGTTGTGAGAGGAGAAGGAGGCGGCCTTGTTACTCCTCCTTGTTCTAGGGTAACATGGGAGGGGAGGGAAGCTGACAGCTGCTGCTTCTTCACTGGGGTCTCTTGTTAATAGACACTCCAGCACCAGACAGGCTGTCACATGCTGTCAGACTGGTTTAACCAAAAACTTGAATGTCGCATGTGTTGGTTGGTGTGCGCGTGTGGGCGGGCGGGTGTGTGTGTGTGGGTGTGTGCGTTCTTTCTATACTTATGAAGACCTCAAATCCTCACAAGGATAGAAAGATAAGGAAAATCATGAGGAAAAAAGTGAGGACATTTTGCTTCTTCAAAGGGTTTTTTTTTAGTAAAAAAAAAAAAGAGTTAAAATTGGAATTAGGATTAGGTTTAAAGATTAGGTGTAGAGTATAAGGGTTAAAGTTAGGGTTAAGTTTAGTGTTAGGGTACGTTTAGGGTTAGGGTTTGGATTTAAGATTAAGGTTAGAATTAGGATTAGGGTTAAATTAGGTTAAAGGTTAAGATTATGTGGGGTTTGGGTTAGGTTTTAGGGGTGAGGGGGGTGAATGTAGTTTGGGTTAGGGTTAGGGTTAGGCCCTCACAAATACAGTAATAACACAAATTTACGTGCATGTGTGTGTGTGTGTGTGTGTGTGTGTGTGTGTGTGTGTGTGTGTGGTGGCGTGGTTGCCCTTAGGGATTGTGTCTGTTCAGGAATGCCTGCGCTGCGTCATGAGACATGTGGAGGCAGGAGGAAGCCTCAGCACCACTGAGAGTATTACTCAGTGTGCTATCACACATGAGGGATACACAACTAAGTCCTAATCACATTTTGATGATGATTTTACTGAAAAAAATGCATCCGAGCGGACAGGTCTCACTGGTCTTTGAATAAAAACATAGTTATCTGCCACCAAGAATTGTGTAACATTCCTACAGGGATTAGTAATGTGTCTGTAGTAGGCCTACTCATAAGTGAGTTACCTTTATAGTTTTTTTTTAAATCTCCTATGGTATCGCTATAATATCACTAACACTCCTGTAGGGATTTATGAGGATTATTACAGTTCATTTTCGCCAGGGAGAGAAAGACTTATCATATTTTTGTGATGGTCCATTTATCTACTCCACTGTGGTACACTGTGGTCATTAATGCAGCCTATATCCGGAGAATTAGCTCTGTCGACCATATCCACACCCTTCCCTCTGTCTCATTTTGGGGATACACAACCCCGTGCCAACAATCCTTGGCATGGTTTGAATGTGTTTAAATATAGGGCATCCTTTGTGCCAACGAGGGGAAGTCACACAAGGTCCCGATCTATTAGTCTATTTGCCAGCTCTAGCTGTTCGTTTCGGCTCACGGGTACACCGGCAGGGCCCGATCCTCACCCGTCAAGTTTGGACAGGTAACCGTAACCTACCTGCGGTCCACGCCCACAGGTAAGGAGGGAAGGCAGGATCAGGAAGTTGCGAGGCTGTCAACGCCATCGCAATTGTTTTAGCGTGGGATCTAATAAAAAAACATGCAAAGACCGCGTACTTGAGAGTAAACAGGCATCTATTTTTTTTTATCTACTTATATTTTTCTTCACCTTTATTAGTGAACATGCAGCTCTGTGCGACCTGCGCCGTGGCGCTGCTGGGAGTTTTGTTTTTGTCGGGCTTCAACTTGTCAGGTGAGAAAATAATCTGTAGTCTGTCAGCGAGCAACATGTAGTGTTGGACCTTGTGTTAGTTTGGTTTGCTTTAATGTCCTATTACTGTATTGTTTTTCAGCACATTTGTGAAAATGTATTAAATTAGCCTATCACGATACATTGGTAAATCGGCTACTGTAATATAATAATCATTCATCATTTGCATATTTACAAGTGCAAGTCTGTCCTGCTAGGGTCAAACAATGTAATTATGATAAGTACATGCTGTTTATTTTGATAAAACATGATCAGGCCACATATTGAAGGATATAAAGGATTTCTAAGCAACATTACAGGTGATTGACTGACTTGACGGTGATGAAATGAGACTGAAGCACATGCTGAGTAACCTGCTGCCCTGACTTATAAAACCTCCATTTTCAAAGGTTTACAAGACATTTATGGTGCTCTCAGAGACATGAAATCATCATGGCTTCATTAATGATTGACCAGCAATCTGTTGTACTATGAATCTGGAGGGCATTTTATCAAGCGAAAGCGGATTTTCAGCAGATTTGAACTCTGTGCTTTCTTCCCCATTGACTTCACTGTTTTTGGAGTAGTTGCAACCAACAATGTGTATTTTATTCCTTCCACACTTCACAATGTTTGTGGAAGTTGATGCTGAAAACAAACACCTTTACAACTGCTAGGTTTCACTGTTTTGCACCTTGTGACACCACTGACACACCCATCGCTTACTGTTACAAGGAGGCCCATAGGAAGGCTTTTGACAGCCCTCTAGCCCATATTTTATGTAAATGCTGTGGTATTGTTCTGTTTCGGTTTCAAGTCCTTGCAAGTTTTGTTGAGGTCAAGAATTCCCTGCTTCTTCTTGTGTGTGAACTTACACTGCTTAAAAACCTTAGAGTAACAGGTTTTTTCATTAAACAGACAGTACATTACTGCAGCAAGAATATTGGCACTACTGCCAGAGTGAATGTGAATTGAAATAACACCTTGATTTAGCCAAATTTGCCTTTAAAACATAAAGAAATGTATTCCTAATGGTTAGAAGTGGTAAAGGAAAAAGGAACAGGTTTTTAGCAACTCAACCTGCATTAGAACCATAACTGCATGGAACCAAAACGGGGACAGATGTAGAGCCAAAACTAAAATTACACCCTGCTGCATAAAATCACAGAGGAGACAGTGACAATGGATTCATCTAAGCTTTGTAAAAGGATAAGGCTACATGTGTACAAGTTACTCAAATGGAGAAGTGTGGGGGTAGCCACCACAGGAGAGTCAAATATCACAGAGACAGCAGCTATTCATGTTTTTAAAACAAGACACTGGCTCACCTTGAGATCCCCCCTACCTGCTCAGCATGACTCATGATAATGAGAATTCAATGAATTTGCTTCAGTCTGCCACCAGAGTACACAGCGACAGGTGTGCCTGGAACTGCTCTGTTTGCTTAAGCGGCAGCGCCGGTGTATATGTTTTGCTACTAGATTAATATCCTGAAAGTTGCTGAGGTGTTGAATTGATAGCTTAATTCATTATGAAGGACAGTTGGACTTTGTTCCGCTCAAACTAATGTCCAGTGATCTGATTCTTTCCTTTGATTTGAATATCATAGCCAGCATGAGCTACATTTTCATGAGAACGGACATTGTTGCTTGTAAGGATGTGTGTTTGTGCAATATCCATGGGACTCGAGTTCAAACATGGGAATGGGTCTAAGCATGCTCTTCCTCATATTCAAGCAGCTGGAGGATGTGCTGTCGAAACAGGATATATTTGGCAATGATGGTGCCTTCTCTCATTGTGCATTGATGAAGAGTTTTGCAATGTGTTGATTTCCTCAGCAACCAAAAAAATTCACATTTTGAGATTGATCGATGTTGACCACATATTTCAGGTATTGGCAACTGCTTCCTTCTGTCTGACATTGATCTGTTTCCTCAGAATGCCTAAAGATGGCGGTCCGACCGGACAAAGGCTCAGTGGTGACTGTGTCCACTGACCTGCCTCGCGATCAGTGTGCTGTGTGTACAGTCAGTGGTGTGAACGACACCCAGACCTCCTGCCACTCCTCTCTTCCTCTGGTACCTGAGGAAGAGGTCACACTGCTGTTCAACTGCTCCCAGCCGATTGAACAGGCTTACACCGTCAAAATTACCAGAAGCATTGGTGAGTTTAAAGATAGTGTGGTGATCTCTTTTCCAGTAAGGCACTAGCAAATACTTGCTCTGTTGGTTGGAACTTTAAAGATCCCATATAATTCAGGTTTCATGATTTTGTTTTCACTGAATTTGTTAAACTGAATGAATTTGAAGACTAGCCCTCATAGGCAGAACAGTCACATACTGGACCCCGATTGGCTGACAGTACCAGCTCCTCTAATTCAAATGAGATAAAGCTGGTGAGTGGAGGCTTTCCCGTTCAAATGCTGCAAATTGGCCTGATTGGAAGGATTTCAGTAATTCTTTAGTGAAGGGAGCCAATCAGGAATCAGGAAGTCCAGTTGTGATGCATTTACTGGAGTTTGTCTGAAACTGCCTGTAAAAAAGGATGGATTTTTGAATGAACTCTATATTTAACCACTCAAATAAAATACAATATAATTTTGTTAAACATCTTTGATCATATATGTATATAAATAGAAGAAATAGAAGAACATTGTTGCATGACTCATAGACGGCACCAGAGGAAAATTTGAATAAGGGCCCTCTAAGTTAAATAAGTTACATTTACATTGTAGCATGACTCATAGACGTGCAATAAATATGCAGATTTTAATTAAATCCACTCTCTGAGTTTGAATTGTAAAACCAGTTTGGGAATTACTCTTCTCTTTATTTGTGATCCAGAATGCACTAAGGACACCTGCAGCCCTGCAACAGGAGAAGCTCAACCCTCCCTCCTCACAGAGTTCACAAGAACCTTCACCTGGGACCTGAAAGCCCCTGAAAAGACTGTCGTGGATCTGTACATCCTTGGAGAGGGGCTCAAGGAGACATCTCAACCAAAGTCATGCCCTGATGGATTTCAGTACTCAGTGGTCAGACCAAAACCGAACGGCAATGTCCAAACTCAGGCTTACTGTCGAGGGGGTTCTGTGACCAATTTAGACCTGCCCAATCAAGCTGCTATGTCTCTGCAAGTTGGACCAAAGGCAAAGGTGGATTCTGTGTTATTCCAGGCCTCCGCCAAGCCATTGAGTAAGGAAATATTATTGAATACAGACTCTTCTTTTACAAGTAAGCTCATATCTGGCGCATGCAAATAACATTGTTGCTCTCAGTTTACTGACTTCTCTCTCTCTCTCTCCTTCTCACCCCTTCAGAGGGCCGAACGATGGTGATAACCGATGACCCCGGCACAACCTTGGTATTCAGCAGGGATCCTGATGAACTAGAATGCAATGTGTGCTCTGGTGACCCCTCCACTTGCAACCCTACAGAACTGACACTGCCTGACCCCCAAAAAACCTCGCTGGAGTTCAGCTGCCCTCAGCCTCAGGAAGTGTTCAGTGTCCAGATCAAGAAGAAAATAGGTGAGGACAGTGGAAGTGATAAAGGCTTGATGTGCATGAATGTCTGAACAATGTGTAAAAATTGTATTCAATATTGTTAACTAAAACTTATCATGACCCTTTCACTTCTTATATATTGACTGCTTGTAATTTTGGTAATATATAAATCAAAGCCTTTTTTGCTATTGTACTTGCGCCGGAAAGGAATGTCTGTTAAATGCGGAAAACTCAAACATTATCTTATTTTCTTTACCCAGAATGCACCAAGACCTCCTGCAACCCTGCTACAGGAGCAGTTCAGCCCGACCTCAAGGAGTTCAAAAGATCCCTAACATGGGACATAAGTGTACCAGGGAAAACCATGTTAACTTTGGGCTTCCCTGGTGATGGACTGAGGGAGATGACTGGAGCAGACAAATGCCAAGATGGCTACCAGTACTCGCTCAGCACAACTAATAGTGAAGCAGAGGTGAAAACTAGGACCTACTGCAAGAGCGGACCTGTGTCTCAACTGGATCTGCTTGGAAAGACCACTGTGACTGTAGAAGTCCCCAAAGGAGGAGAATTGGACTCGACTGCATTCACTGCCAAAGCAGCGGCAAGAGGTAAGGGTAATTTGTCCCTTCACGCTTGCTTTCTTACCAGAAAAACAGAACTATTTATTTAATTTCTCAATTTGATCTTTTGATTTTCATGCATATCTTGTAGTCGTACCAAGTAATGATCTCTCATTATGAATTTCATCTGAGGCGTCATCTGGCTGAGAAATCTTGCTTCTAGAAATACCCCTCTGGTCTGACAATTATCTGATTGCACTACTTTCGTCTTCAGGGAGCAGAATGATGTCCGTGATCCCTGACCCTGACACCAGAGTCACCATCAGTAGGCAGACTGGAGAGCCGGATTGCAGCGTGTGTGTAGGCGAGGAGCCCAACCAGAAATGCAACCAAAAATATCTACGCCTGACAGACACTCGTAACACCTCGGTGGAGTTTGGCTGTCCTCAGCCTCAGGATTTCTTCAGTGTGGAGATCAACAGAGAAATTGGTACGAAGCTCGGAAAATCAGCATTGATATCAGTCTTTTTTTTATTTTTTTTCAGGCATAGTCTTGCATGTGTGTTCTGTTGGCCACGAGAATCACTTCATGTTCCTGTCTAAAAGAAGGTGTAAGCAGCTGTGCATGATGCAAAACATATTTAGCTGAAAATGGTAAAACTAACATTGATACACAGGTTCTTTCTTGGCTGTGGCTCAGGAGGTAGAGCGGGTCGTCCACTAATCAGAAGGTTGGTGGTTCAATCCCCGGCTCCTCCAGTCCGTATGTCGAAGTGTCCTTGGGCAAGATACTGAACCCCAAATTGCGCCCGATGGTTGCACCAGCACCCTGCGTGGTAGCTTGCCGCCATCGGTGTATGAATGTGTGTGTGAATGGGTGAATGCAGGCATTGTAAAGCGCTTTGGATAAAAGCGCTATATAAATGCAGTCACCATTTACCATTTATCAATATGCGTGGTTGCGCATTCTTGTCCTTCATTATACGTTTGACGTCATATCTAACATCCAAAGTACAATTCCAAAACAAAAGAACGCTGAGGATGAAGATGGATATAGATCCCCAGAGGTTTACTTGACAACCAGTTAGAATGAATGGGAAGCCCCAAGATTCACTGCAAGAATGATGCATCATGTCTAATTCTGTACTAGTCTATCATCTATAGTATAGAGCTGGTAGAAACAGCTGGGAAAATAAACACCTCTGTGTCTTAATTAATCGTGTACAGTTTGTTCTCTCCAAGACAACTTCGGAAGAATGTGGCATTGTTTAATTTGATAATTACCTATATTAAATGATTGCTTGGTAGAGTTTGCAGACTGATTCATATTGATGCTTTTGACTTCCCTAACCGTAATGATGCGGTTGACTTGGTACCTTGCCAACACAAATCTCAATCCCGAAACTAATGACATTGCATCATATGTTCTTCTATATCCACCTCTTCCAGACTGCACAGAGACCTCCTGTGCTGGTGATGTCGTTCAGGCCGAGTCCTCCATGTTCCCAGACTTCAACAGGACGTTCACCTGGGACCTGAAGGTTCCCTCCACTCATGCCTTCCAACTGGACTTCCCAGAACCAGGAATGCGACAGATTCCCAATGGCAACACCTGTCCAGATGAGCACACCTACACCATCGTGACCTATCTGCGCAGCGGACCGGCAACCATCGGCACCTACTGCAAAGGCGGCACTGTGACGACCATCCAGGTGCTCTACAAGGGCCGAATGTTGCTAGAGGTGCCTGGGGACAGGAAGCTCGAACCTTTGGACTTCAAACTCAGTGTTGGGTCTGAGACCACCAGTAAGTGTCGTTCAGTCATTGTGGAGATAGTATAGGAAAATGAATCCCTGTGAACAGTTTTCTCTTCCAGGTATTGCTACAGAGGCTGTGAATAACTGTTTAATTACTAGAACTGCTCTTTTGCATTTACAAGCTCATTTACAGAGAACCTTGATGACTTCCTTTGCATCATTTAAACCACAATATTCTCTCCCTGTGTCTTGCCAGCACTGGCCATAGTGACAGTTAACCTACCACGAGGCGTATCGGATACAGACTTCATCACAGCCAACTACCCCAGTGATTTCCCTGACAACCAGCACATGATGTGGGACTTCATCGTGCCCGGCATGCACAACTACACAATGCGTTTCCAGGATCACACAGCCCCAGAATGCCTCAAGAAGGAAGTGATGGTGGAGTACCAGAAAGAGGATAAGAAGGTGACCAAACTGACGCTGACGGACCCTCAGCCAGCGCATAAGCAGGGCAACTTCAAGATGTTGCTGTGGAACTGTGAGACCAACACGACACTACAGGGACTCGCCCTGAAATTCACAGTTTCTGTGATGAGGAGTGGCCATCCAGGTGCGTAGATCTGCTCTCACTGACAGCTGGGTGTCTGAAGAGGAGTCACGTTGGATTTTATGATACTGATTACAGTCCTGATACTTTAAATTCAATACTGGTCCACAAAGGTCATTTTTTTCGATACCATTCCAGGTTGAATGAAAGAATATATTATGTGAGAGAGTAAATTATTTTTTTGTA
This sequence comes from Centroberyx affinis, assembly GCF_046629955.1. Lineage (NCBI taxonomy): Eukaryota > Metazoa > Chordata > Actinopteri > Beryciformes > Berycidae > Centroberyx > Centroberyx affinis. The sequence goes on from NW_027279998.1 coordinate 234,761, forward strand.
ACAGTTTTACATTTCAGTTGTTTTGATTGAATCAGACCAGGCTCATTTAAATTTCTTAGTACAAATGACCAGAAATATATAAATGTAATGTGTAAATGTAATGTTTTAACAGATTTCATTGAATGTCTCTAAAGTTCTGGACCTTTTGATGGCAAAAATTGGTACAGTGCTGATCATTTTTGCTTTCCGATACTAGGGCTGGGCAATATAGCAATATTATATCGATATCGTGATATGAGACTAGATATCGTCTTACATTTTGGATATCGGAATATCGTGATATGGCATAAGTGTTGTCTTTTCCTGGTTTTAAAGGCTGCATTACAGTAAAGTGATATAATTTTCTGAACTTACCAGACTGTTCTAGCTGTTCTATTATTTGCCTTTACCCACTTAGTCATTATATCCACATTACTGATGATTATTTATCAAAAATCTCTATATTTTGTTAAAGCACCAACAGTCATCCCTACAATATTGTGGCAATATTGATATCGAGGTATTTGGTTAAAAATATTGTGATATTTGATTTTGTCCATATCGCCCAGCCCTACTTACAACTGAACATTTAGCCCACTTCGTAGAAAATACCGAGATATATATTGTGTATCGCCATTCAGTCTAAAAATACCGAGACATGATTTGGTCCATATCGCCCAGCCCTATCCCATACCCAGTCTGAAGTGCCAGTATGCAAGATTGTTGTAATGGCATATGTTTATTATAGGTAGCAATAACCAAAACCAAAAACAGATGCAACATTTTTGGTTTCTCTGGATGTATGAATACTACACAAGACAAAATACCATCATGTATAGATGAATGCATTTCCAATACAAATGCCTTTTTTGATCACTAAAGTATTGTCCCTCTGTGTTGTATTTCCTTCTCAGTTATGTGTACAGTGGATCTAACCAAGAAGCAAGGGGTGTCCCTGCAGATAGAGAAAGTGGGGTCTGATCCCTACTGTGAGATGAGTATAGGCTCTGAGGTAAAAAAGAAGATCAATGTGGCCACTGGGACCAAGGCCAGCCTCTCCTTCCTTGACTGTCCAAATGAAGATGTACGCCTGACTGCCAGTAAAATTATTGGTAAGATGCTTTTATATCATACAAAGTTAAAGACATTTAGTTTCACTGAATAACAATGAAATAGTCACCACCTCTGGAATTATTGCAGTTAGTTCTTTGTTTTTTGATTGTATTGATATCAATTTCTATCACATTTCACTTGGAAGAAACAGAAACATTAGGTATTCTGATGCCTGTCTTGAAGTCTGAATGTATTATTTATTAGAAAATGTTGATGTGTTTGTCTCTGGGGTAGTGTCCACTGCCTACGAACTCACTATTAGCCTCCCATGTGATTGTGTGCCTTTTAATAATAGGGTGCCAAACTTTTAACTCATGCTCTGTGAGTGGGACGCTCCTCACTGTGCCCAAGCTGGATTCCTGCCTGCCCATGCCGCTCCACAGCTTCACCTGGCACCTGAACAGCCCCGAGGACGGTACAGTGGAATTGGTTTCTCCTACAGGGTCTCTCCGACAGTCGCTGCCTGGCCAGGAGTGCAACGATTCTGTGCCCTTGCATGTGGCCGAGGGCGATGGGTCTTCCATTGGGGATTTCTGCTCTAAGGGCATCATCCAGAAAGTCCAGGTGCACGCCAATGTCTCTGTCACAGCTACAGCCCAGGACTTCACCAAGACCAGGGGGCCTTTTCTTAATGTCTCCTTCAGCAAAGAGATCTCAGGTACAATGTGAATATTTGTCCTTTTTATGAGGTAAATCCACCCTTAAAAAAGGCAAACAGTGTTAAAACAGCTACTGGTGATGCACCTTAAATTTCTGGGCCCATTTTGTGGTTTAGTGGTGTAGTCTTCTTATTTCCATGGATAACTGGCCAAACATAAACAACGTGACGTCACGTTGAGATATTTCCAGTACAGCAACAAGTTTGATAGCAGAAAAATTTGCAGCTATCTAAAACATCAGCAGTAAATGTCAGGTTTGGTGTCAACCCCTCAGAATCAAAGAGCAGGGGCGTCTTTCTAGACTTAGAATACAATGCAGCTGTAAGACGTGTTGCATTTTGAGTAAAGGGTGCAACTCTCACTTTTTCTCGACTGGAAAAAAACACTCGCTCTCTTACTCTCTCTGCCTACATGTATAACCGACAGCTGAATGCAAACAAGTTCACAGCCGTTCTCTGGGGGGGGGGGGTTGAAAGTCATTCTGAGAAATATAGGAAACCACTAACACTATTGCAGTTGTTATTGCTCTCCACCTACATGTAAAACCTGGATGCAACAAGACCAGGTGAGTTGATTGGGGGATATCGAAAGGCATTGTGGGAAATGTAGGAAATCATTTTAGTAGAAGTAGACGAGGCAGGTTGAGGGAAAGTGTGTACACCAAGTAAATTACAAGACTTCAACCCAAAATAATTCCTGAAATGCATTGAACATCGCAGATTTAGGATATAATAATTGAAAAGTATCCATTTTCCCCCTTAAAATTTCTCATGCTCTACTATACTGTCATACTGCATTGAAATTATGGTCAAATCGAGCACATTCACTCTACTTTAAAAATCCACGAGGGGGCACTATGGTACCGCAAACAGTGGAGACTTCTCTTCAATTTGTAGAACAGTGGAGATTACTCACACATTATAATGATACTGAACATTATTTGCATCCTCCTCTTTCAGAGAGCATCATTTACACAGTCAGCCCTAAGATGTCCTCTCCGGCCCTGCTGGCCACCCCCAACTGGCCTGGCGGTATGAAGCCTTCCTCCACTGTATCCTGGATCGTCAATCTGCCGAGCCGATACAAGGCAGCCATGCAGTTTGTCAATGTCAGCCAGCCCAAATGCAGCCAGAGGCACACGAGCATCAAGGTACAGAGGCTGGGGTCTGAGGAGGAGATGCTGAGCCGCAGGGAGGATGAGATGGTAGAGGACAAGCTGGAGGTGCCGGGGAGCTTCTACCTCAACATGTCCAACTGTATGCCGGAGGACGGAGAGTTTGGAGCGGTGACCAAAGTCATTCTGCAGAAGAAGACTAGTAAGCAGACTCCACATTGGGTTGTTGTTATAATCGTGTATTTCAGTATAATCTGTCTCAGTAAGCTATACAGTGTGTTTTCCAAGGTGAGCATATGAGTAAATGACCCTTATTGTCTCTCATTTTTGTCTTTACAGATCTTCTAGCCATCCTCCTCGGAATAGCAGGAGCTCTTCTCCTCGTTGTCACAGTGTTGGCTGCTGTATGCGTGATCACAAAGTGAGTACACCTGTAGCAACACTGTCAACAATGTTTGGTTTCTTTGGGGTAGGCTCTGTAGTAAATTTGTTACAAGTGTCAAAGTATCATTTCTGTGACCTGTCAGCAGCGGTTTCTCTTTGTTGTGGTGTTGTCAGATATATTCTTCAAGCGGCCTTTGATGACACTGATCTGCCATCGTTATGCTCATCAAGAGCTTCTTTTGTACTGTGCGTTGTCAGCTTGACTGAATAACTGTACCCTGTCTTCATCTTTCAAACAGGAAAAAGAAAAAAGGACAGATGAACACGTCATCCATCTATGTCGGCAAAGGGAATATCTTCCTCCCGGGTGACAGGCACTTCGCCAAAGCACGGTCCGACAACGACTCTCACGTCTACGCCTCCATAGACGAGACGATGGTGTACGGTCACCTGCTGCGTGACTCCAGCTACGCGGACAGCATGCAAGACCACTTCAAGGGAATGCAGGTTGACTCCTACCGGACATTCACTGGGCCCATTGACGGAGAACCCCCTGTCATAATAGAGCCAGACGGTAACGCGGACCCCGAGATGGACCAGTACAAGCCGTTCCTGGACCCCTCGGAGACCTTCATCCCATCCCGACCCCGCACCCCCATCGACCGCCAGGACAGCCTCGGCTTCCAAGACCGCAGGATGGTGGACAATGAACTGTACACATTCAAGAGCACAGGGGAAATGAACACTATTCGGCTCTCCGGTGCAGACCTGGAACCGCAGCCAATGGTTGATATGATAAGAGATGACTCCTTGTAGTGGGATCGTACTGTGACTGGCATGATGGACTGCTGTTACTCAAATCTCGTTACAGCACCAGGCTTCCCCAGAGTGTCCTGAAGGGGAGAACTGTGAATTACACTCAGGGAATCTGGGTTCGGCGGACTCTTGAATGTGATCCGGATGTCGTCGACAGACGACAGAGAGACACAGCTGCCAATGGAGTGACTCCGTCATCTCCAAACCTTCTACAGTAGAAGCTATGATCTTGTTGTTTAATGCTTGATTTATCTAGTTTTATTAAATCTCAACCTGTGCGGTATGGATTCAGGAGCAGGGACACTGGGGAAAAATATGCAAGTACCTCTGCTATTTTTTTTGTAGGCGTTTTTAAAAGTGTTTTATATTGTTTACTATCTACTCTTTTTTTTAAAGAGATCTGGCTTTCCTTTTTTTTTTTTTCCTGTAAATACAATTTACCTGTTTTTACAATAAATTCTATCAAAATTGGTTTGGTGGGAAACGAGTTTACTCCTTGAGATAATGACTGTCATCACACACTGGGCAGTGACATTTTATTTTCTCCCTTAGACTAAAACATTTCGACCTTTTGAATTCTGGACGGTGAATCTAATTGGAACCACAGGAACTCTAGCCACAAAAAACAGTGTGAAGGAGGGTGTGGGAGGGTGTGGAAGGGCTGCAGACTTCAGAGTGGTAGCCACTGTTTACCACAGACAAGTGTTTTACTGGAAACAACCAAGGCAGAAGCCAAGTTTTCATACTAGTACCACATTTCTTGCAGCTGCAAGTGTCACAATTTTCAAGTCTGCCTTTTTTTTGTTCTATGCATTCAGTTTTAAACATCTACCAGGTACTTCACTTTTTGGGAACAGGTGTGAGGTTTTATGAAATTATCAGTAATGGCGTTAACAATAGGATTTTCATGATTTATTAATGTACATTTTTCAGGTTATATCAGGCTAGACATTTTGTCAAAATAGGAGACTGCAAGACAGAGCAATCAGAAATAATCTGTTTAAGGAATGGAGCAGGTTTTGAAAATCCAATATCAATTTTGGTTCCATGTATGTCTTTTGCGCCAAAGCACAGCAGTCATGGGATCACTTGGTTTGAACCAGTGTTTCTCAACTGGTGAGTCATGGGACCGCTCTACAGGGTTGCGGACATTTGCAAATTTAAAAAATCCCACCCAGTTTTGACATTTGTGCCGGGTGCCAGCACCTAAACACACTTTTATTGCAGAAATATTGAGAACATCCAATATCCATGTATCTGATATTGTTGCAAAAATGTATGTCTTGTATGTTTTATGGGTCTATGTACACTTCTATGAAATGAACGCAGAGGTTTTGGAAGTGATCCTGTCCCACAATCCCTTGCCTATTCTTGCCTAAACTATGCTTTCTCTGGGTTTATTGTAACCACAAGGAATGCTACATACAAAACAATACAACTGTTGGATAATTTGGGGTCTTAAGTATTGAAGGACCATGTAGCCTTGTTCTCAGGAGGTCTTTTGGGCCTTGAAATCTATGAATATGATCCAGAGTCGCAAATCACCAGACAACATTTGTCAAACAGAACAACTTTATATGTCACCGTTTAGTACAATTGACTAAGATTTCAAGATCTAATTTAGGTCCCAATGCAAAACCAGTTGAGAACCGCTGGTCTACAAACTCCTTTCAGAATAGCAGGGAAAGTGGCATTGCAGAAAGATTACACAACAGAAAGCAGCTTATTACCATGCGCAAGCGTCTGATTAGATATGTGTGCTCAGACAATATTGAACTGACAGACAGAGGCCTTTTCCTCGCGACAGTTCTCGTCGAACCACTTCCCACCGGTCCCCGCGAGCACGGCGCAGTTCTGGGACTGGCCGCCGTCCGGCTGAGGGGACCGGCGGTTGGACGTGTCCCAGTTCTTGTAGGCAATACTGAACCCGGTCTGGTCCATCCACTTGCCCTCGCTCACCATGTCATTGATGCCGAGCCAGATCTGCTCGTCTGGGCCGATGCTCTTGCGGATGTAGACGCTGAGCTGGTCGTTCTCGTCGGCGGATGTGGGCGCGCTCAGGACGCCACCCAAGGCGTTGCAGTCTTCGCTGGCTGTGTGGTAGCGCTTCTTCAAAGGCTCAGCCAAGAAACACTTTCCATGGATCTTTATGCCTTTCAAACAGACTGGGGAGAAAGAAAAAGAGGGAATAGATAGTTAGAGAGTTTATTTTTTTTCGGGGGGATCTCACTGCAAAACATCTTTAATTTTTTCCTTAGGAGATAATACAGGTGGCATGATATCTTGGAGGACTTTCCCTTGATAATAATATGAATAAAATTAGGTTAGTGGTTTGTTGGAGCTAAGATACGAGCACGATGTTCTGAATGTTAATGATCAACGTAATGAAAGACAAGTGCTTCATATGTGTACTAGTAAGATTTGTGGATATGCGGAACAACTGGATATCATTTCGTGTTCTGGGCAAGAGGTCAGACAGGGTTTGCCATGTGTTCTCCAGATTAAGACTGCTGTTTCAAAAAACTACACATGTACCCCATCTGTCTTCATTTATTTGTGAGAGAAACAGACCGCTCCCAGACTATAAACCTCCTGAACAGTGTAGCTCATATAGCACTGTCAATAAATATAATCAATAACCCCCCTAAAAATGTCCTATCCCTCTACATATGGAAGTGATACTGAGTTTTGTCTTTTTTTATTACCAGTGTGATACTTTATTCTCTTGCCTCACCTCCACTGGGAAATCAGAGAGAAGGGACGGAGTTCAGAGTCTTGCTCAAGGACACTTCAGCAGGTCGGATGCTTATCAACACAGGGACTTGAACCTGGATCCTCTGGTTGAAGGACCATTTCGCTAACCAATAGGTGTTCAAGTTTTTTTCTGTCTCCTATGTGGCACACGTCTCAATATTGACTCCATCAGTTTAATGCCACTGTAAGTCAAAAAGGTAAGATGATAGTGTTTTGGGATGCTTTTGGGAAATCCAGCCCAGATGAGAGGAATTTGATTTTTCTGCCTGTTTTTGAAAATAAAACGAATTCAGGTCTGTGTTTCAGCTGTAAAAAAAAAAGTCAGTTTTACCTGTCTGCAAGGCCTGTTGTTCCTTCAGCAGGTTGAGCTCCTGAACAATGTCATCGATCTGTTTCTGTAGCTGTTCCACGGCAGCATCCTTGCCCACATCTGGATCCACAGGTACCAGGGATACAAGGAAGGTCAAAATCAGAGAGTGTAAGATGCAGTGGAAAGTAGTGCATGCTCACTGATGCAGGTGCATCAGAGAAAGTAAGAGGTAACGTTGTTGTGATTTTCTTAATTTGTAATTCATAATTTGCACATTTCTCTTAAAATTGAGACTCAAATAGCTTTAGGCACATGGTTAAATAGGACACTTGTGTTGTATAAAGAAAATTGAAGTAGATAACAGTATTTCAACACAACACAAATTATCTTTATCAGATATCTGCCACCCACCTTTTTTCAAGGGCTTCTTCCTTGGTGGAGCCTGCTGAAAAGAGCAGTTCACCAGTAGCAGCACTCCCAACAGAAGACAAACTCCTTTGAACTCCATGGTTAGACCTGTGGAATAAGGCTGCCCCAACGTGGAAACTGGCAATTTATCTGTCCCTTCCCCCCCTCCCCTCTCTCTCTCTCTCTCTCTCTCTCTCTCTCTCTCTTTCTTTCTCACACCCTCCCTCTCATCTCCCACAACAGGGGAAACTGCTGCAGTCCAAAACTGCTATTTGCAGGAATAACAACTCAACCACAGGATGGTGTGTGTCTCATCTGGCTCCAGACGCTTCATGTGGAAGACCAGTGCTAACCAGAACCAGGCATGGAAAGCAGGTGGAGACTGGCAGACGGGGCGAGACAGCAGGAACCTCCGCTTAGAGTTTATGGCATAACCATTTATGTAACATTACGGTGTGTTTCATCAAAGTAGGTGAAAAAAGAAATAAACACTGACTCACCCCTAAAAGCCTAAATAACTCCATGGTTACAGGTTGTTTCTTGGCTTTAAATCTTGAAAAACATTTGATGCAATAACAGCTTTCTCTCCTAAAACTTGTCCAAAAAAAAGTTTTTGCAAGGCATACTCTATGGAGCTTGTTTTTTGGCTATATACTGGCAAGATTTAAAGAATATTGCCAGGTATTTTTTGGCAGTGATGGGCCACAGCAATGCAAATTAATCATAACATCTTAAACCTCTAACTCCAAACAGTTTGGACTACCTGTATACTTTGGTTTCCATCCTTCAGTTTGAAACAAACTAGGATGATGTGGTACTAACTTGACTCAAGCTCTACACAACAAAATACCTGACTTTGTTTTTTCTAGATTTGGTTTCATTTAATCAATGATTCTCTCAAGAAGTTTGTCCGAGTCGATATTTTTCATTTCAAAACCTGCAGTGAGAGGAGAGGCCGTAAATAGCAGTTTGTTTTGGACCTGCCTGCTGTCAGCCAGCGAACACACCCTGAGAGTCTGAGGGAGGAGTGGAACTGGTCCAGAGTCACATCTGGTGTTTCAGTGAGCCAGCTTCACACGATCCTGCGCCGACACGTGGCAAGGACAAAGGGACGCGCAGTGACCAGCCGCCACTCTGTGTCTTCTGTTGTGACTGTACAGCGGCAATATGAGATGTGTCTGCAAGACTCAGCTTCTCAGAGTAGAGAGTATTCTTTAGGTTTGTTGCTTTACTCAGATAGGAACTGAAGCTTGGTTAGTCAGGAGCAGAAGGCACCAGGATATTTCAATGGCTTTGTTGTTGATTGAAATTTTGTTATATGTAACAGTTATTTAGTTGAGTGAGTAATTTAGTTTTGTGGAACACACTGTTCAAAAACATAACTTAATGCAGTGATTCTCAACCTTTTTCATATCAAGGACCCCTAATTTAGTCCACATTTGGGCCACTGACCCCCATTTGATGACATCTTCTCTCTTGGACCTAAATCTGAGAATATTTTAATTGTTAGATATGATTTTGTCCAGACTTCCATGACTATCTGTATTGTAGGTAGAGAGATAACAGTGAAACTATGACCAAAACAATCATTCTTCTACATTCTCCAATTGTGTTAACTTCTTGTAAATTAAACAATGGTGAAGTTTAGCAATTCATCCGTTTGCTGGGGACCCCCTGGAACCCCCTCAAAGACCCCTGGTGGTCCCTGGACCCCACGTTGAGAACCACTGACTTAATGGACTGACTGGATATTTTCTTTTACTAAACCTAGTCCCATTGTAATAATATCCCCATTATAATACAAGGCCACAACATATTGGTGGCTTACATAGGAAGAATATACAATACAATACAATACTTTATTGTCCCTCAAAAGGAAATTTGTTTTCACAGCTTTGCAGGCCTCACATAAATACATAGATACATAAGTACATAAATACATAGATACATAAGTACATAAATACATATATACATATAACACACATAACATTCAGCGTGGCAGTTTGTTCAGTGCCTCGATAGCAGAGGGGACAAAGCTCTTCTTAAAACGGGCCCGTTTCCAGGTCAGAGACCTGTACCTGCGACCTGATGGGAGGAGTGAGAAGAGTGGATTGAGGGGGTGTGTGGGGTAATGCGCTATAGTGAGTGCTCTGTGTGTTAGGGCTCTGTTGTTGAGGTCTGAGAGGTTTTGGGTGGGGAGTCCAATGATTTTTGAGGCGTTATGTGTGATGCGGGTGAGTTTGTTCCTGTTTGTGGCAGTTAGCATGGTGAAGAAACAGGGTGAGCAGTAGAGTAAGATGGGCTGGATGATGCTTTTCAGTAGTGACAGAAGGTGAGGTGCGACAGAAAGTGCTCTTAGTTTTCGTATGGCAGAAAGTCTTTGCTAACGGCGTTTATGGAGTTTACCGTGTGTTGTACAAAACTGAGTTTATTGTCCAGAGTGAGTCCGCGATATTTGAAGGAGTTAACCAGTTCAACAGTTTCATTATTGATGCATGTGGGGATATGGACTGTATGGTGTGGACTGGGGTTTGTGATGACCATTTCTTTTTTCTTGGTAACATTTAGCTGAAGATAGTTCTCTGTGCACCATTGTGTGAAGTGGGATATGGATTGCTGGTAGGCTGTAACTGAGTCATTGTCATTGAGTAGTGCCAGTATGGCTGTGTCATCAGAGTATTTGAAATATGTGGTGATGGGTGAGGGGCTGGTGCAGTCGTTGGTGTAGAGTGTGTACAGGAAGGGGCTCAGCACACAGCCCTGTGGGGCTCCAGTGTTGGTGATGATGGTGGAAGATCTTACTGTACCCACTCTGACGGCTTGTGGTCTGTCGGTGAGGAAGCTGTGAACCCAGTGGATGAGGAGTGGAGAGACGTTGAGGTGGTGGAGTTTCCTGATCATCTGGTGGCGCTGGATGGTGTTGAAAGCAGAACTGAAGTTGATGAATAGGATCCGGATGAAGTTGTGTGGTGCTTCCAGGTGCTGGAGGAGGGAGTGAAGGAGGCATGCCACAGCATCCTCAATCCCTCTCTTGGTCCGGTAGGCAAACTGGTAGGGGTCCAGATGTGGTCTGACAGCTGGAAGGATGGAGCGGAGAACCAGTTTTTCCAGGTATTTCATTATTATTGAGGTGAGTGCAACGGGCCGAAAGTGATTGAGTTCTGAGGGGCGGGGTTTCTTGGGGACCGGTATGATGGTAGATGTTTTCCATAATGAAGGTACTGTGGCAGTCCTAAGTGATTCCCAGAAGAGGGAGTGGAGGACAGGAGAGAGCTCCATGGCACAGTCCCTTAGCACCCGTGCCTGGATGCCGTTGGGCCCTGCAGCTTTGCCCGGCTTACACCGACTCAGCTGGCGGCGTACATCCTCCACAGAGAAGGATGCCGGTGGTGTTGTCTCTGGCAGTGGTATTCCTCTTAAAAGTCCCTCACATTCCTGCGTCATATTTGTGGTGTCAAAACGTCCATATAATTTATTGAGGTCTTCAGCAAAGATGGTGGGGTGGGTTATTGTGGAAAGGGTGTTTTTTGGATCACCACCGCTGAGTGTTCTGACTTTTTGAAATGCTTGTTTAGTGTTCATGCTGCTAAATTCCTGCTCCAGTTTTTCCTTGTATTTCAATTTGGCCTTGATGATTTTGTTCTTAATTAATCTGCTTGTGGTTTTGAATATCTGTCCAGGATCTCTTTGCATCTTAGTTTAGACTCTCAGATGTGACCTGAAGCTCCTCGTTGTGCTTATGCTTAGTATCTTTAGTATCCTTTCTCATATTAGATTATTGATTATTACTTATTGAAACATGACGTCCTCTACACAGGTTAATTCGTTGTGATTAAAATGTAATGTATGTAATGTATTCATCATACCCCTAAGGTATATAAAATAAATGTATTTAAGTTTCAGTAAAGACAGAGACGAGCACACTATACAAATTAAAAAGCTTTATTAGAAAATTAGACATGTACATACACAGATAGTTGATCCTAACCAAGGAAGCCAACTTTCTGTCTCTTCTTTCCCAAACTCTCCTCCTGATGCAGCAGCTTCATCAGAGGGGCATGAAGGGCCTTCCCCACCCGTTTACCTGCCTGGGAGCAACACAACATATTAGCATTAGCATATATTAGCATTATTAGCAGTACCTTAGGTTCATCATGAAATTTCTCTAATATCTCTAGTTTTTAAAAGTTAGGATTTTGCCAAGTAAGACCTTAAGTTACCTAGGATGTTAGAAAAAGCACCATAATTTGATCCTTAATTTAAAAAAAAATCCCTGATTTTGGAACAAAACTCAGCAAAAAACACCATGTGCAGTGAGCTCCATAAGTATTTAATGGTTATCTCAGTGTTAGATATTATGGCCCCATATTTCCAAATGTGAATTGACACAATGACTATGAGTTTAGTGCACACTGTCTGCTTTAATTTGATATGTATACACTTAAATTTAGACAGTAAACAGTAAGCAAACCAGCACATTCAAACCGTCTGAAAAGATCTCAGAAAGCTTTTACATTCAGTATATTTCTGTAACAGCGGATTCATCCAACTGAGAGATTAAAAACCCGCCTTATTGGCTGAAGGTCAACTTTCACATCTTCATGTTATGCTAATGCCTCAGCTGGGAGGGGAGAGGAGGACAGATGGCAGAGGAGGAAGGCGAGAGAGCTGCGCACCCTCTGACTCACCTCTGTCATTTCAAAGATGCTCTCTGGGTCCAGGCTGCCTCCGCCCACCTTCCTCACGCAGGTCACCGTGCCCTTGTGTGTGACGGAGATGATGAGGCTCGCCACAGAGCAAGCCTTCTCCTGCAGCGTGGCGTCCACCACGTGCCTGTGGCCCACCTGGGGACAGACAGGCCAAGTCAGGAGGGATTAGCAGTGTGTACGTTTGGCCGTTTATTCAACAAGCCCACACACATAAATGAGTGCATAATGTGGATAAACAGAATGAAATAATATGATGTTGGTAGTACTTTGGGTTGTGTAGCTTCTTGCTGATGATAATACCCCAAAATCTGCGATTCCGGTAGAGGGAATTGGAGAATTGCGTTTTTTTCTCTCTCCATTCACTGCCATTGTTTGGCAAAACAGGTCTGAAAATCACACTTCTAGCACATACACAACGAACGCAAACAAAGCAGATTCTGACAATACATTAAAAAATGAGTCATTCTGCTGAATTATTTTTAAGTGAATCGCTTTCTTTATGTTATTAAACCTTTCACTTTGAACAAGTGCAACACCAAAATCCGGTCAGAGGAAACTTGAATGAAGAAACTAATACATTTACCAATAACTGTAAATAGGTGAAAAAAGGTGTGATTTTGGGGTTATATCATGGCCAGGAAGCTACACAACCCAAGGTGCTACAACATCACTTTAACTGCAGGTAATGATAGTTAGAAATAGTGATGTGAATGTCAGCATGCGGTCTTACCTTGCACAAGGTCACTATGCAGGGAACGTTTTCTACGTCGAGTCTCATGCAGTCATAAGGGTCGTCTGACAGCTCGATTTCCTTCCCTCCTTCGTCGTCCGCTGATATGAACACTTTGGGAATTCTGTTGTTAAGAGCACAGGGAAAAAAATCAGAGAACTGGCTATTAGCTTTCATTCCCCATGAAATCAATTCAATCTATATGAACAAAGAGTCTATTAAACTGAAAAGGTCTGACAGCGATAATTAACCGTGGGATTTGGGAATCCCTTCATAAAGACCCAAAGACCCAAACCAGTATGACATTTTACTTACTTAGTGTTGAAGAGAGCTGCCTTGATAGCTACTGAGATGGCATCATATAGGTTTCCATCACACTGCAGGAGCTGTGGAAACAAAAACAGAGTGGGATTTTGCCTCAGTGACGACCATGAAACATGAGTACACCAGACCTTCAACAGCGCTTTTCCAATTCACTCCTCCATTGAACCAGAGAAATACTTTGTCTAGGAGAAACGTACCACATCTACATAGTTTAGCAAAGAGATAATCTTTGCAGCCTGACTGGCAGTAACTGAATCCAGTGGTTCTTCACTTTTTTGATGCTCTAAACAATCCACATATCAGCAAATAACCTGTCTGTACATTTTTTACAAAGCCTAAAGTAGGAATAGAAGTTTAAAGAACTGCAGGACACACACGCATAACATTTTTAAAAAGCAACACAGTAAGTGAGATGCTAATCTGATTTCATTGAGTTGCAACGATAATTTGTACTATATATATATATATAACTCTGACATTGACTTTCTTCAATTTGAGCAAATTGTTAAACCACATCTGAGCTTTGTCCTGCAGCTAGTGGAGAACAGATTTATTTAATTTTTAACAATGATCGCTCACCAGCACATCCACATAGAGCGCCCAGCAGTGTTCCCCAGCACTGATACACAGACTCTTCAAGTCCACACTGCGTTTGTTGTTGAAGACTTTGTAGAGAGTGTTGCTCAGCTCTGTGCCTAGCTCCTCGCCTCCTCGACCCTCAAACTCTGGGGTTGCATTGGCCGAACTAGTGAAGGAAGGAAAAAAACAAGGAAAATGTAGCGTAACACAAGATGTGAGGTAACAAGATATCTATCTATCTACCTATCTGTCGATCTAGAAAAACAAGAGTGGGCAGTTTACTCACCTTCAGTATTTTTATTATTTATTAAGTCTGTGGGAAAGTAGTGAGGGAGAAACAGTAGGTATCTCCAGGCATGTTCATCGGATATTTAAGGATAGACTTGAAAGACAGAGTACTGTTTTCTAATGTTTTCTATGGTGTCCATGAACATTATCTTTTGGGAACGCATCTCATGGGGAACAAGTGATGCAACACTACCTCCTGGTGGTAGTCAGGGTTTCCATCAAAACACTAACATAAAACTGGTTACCCATTGCTAACCTTACTTTACTAATGGCAGTAGCACCATACTGTACCTACCAATCAACAAAGAACTCCAAATATCCTTCATCTGGTACCATAGGCCGTGGTTTCCCAATCTCAGCCTTAATTCCAACTAGAATTGCGGTGTGGCCCTGGAGGGTACAAAACACAAAGCATTAGACAATCATTCAAGTCATCCTAAGGTATAATATAAGAATAAGACAGGAAGGAATAGCTAATAAAAAGTAAATAGTAAGGTTCCCTCTGATACATTATTAACAGATGGGTGTACATTATTCAGCATCTATGTTACATGATGTTCAGTTAGAAAGTGTTAGTAGGATGATTAGTGACAGAGAGTGAACAGATTAACGTCAGGAGCGTCTTGTCTATGTGTTGTTAGTCCAGGTTCAAACTGCAGGGAGCCAACAGTTAACATGTATCTGTTGAAGATAATAGAGGTGCTGTATTGTTATGCCTTAAAGAGGTGAAATTCGTGTTATTTCCATTTAAAACCATGGTTAAAAGCTATTGTTTTGTTTCCTTATTATTATGTTATTGACTTTGATTGTTTTTAACCTGATTCACACTTAACACTGGACTTGTATTTGGAAGAATAAACCATCCTGACCGTGTGCTTTGCCACATTTTCCACATGCTTTCCCCACAGTCTATGGGTTTAAATCCAGTGTTAAAGGTTTTACACACTGCCTTCACCTAAGACATTAGGTGTGACAAATTTACCAGTGTGACTTTGGCTGAGCCGTCTGTGTTGGAAACCACGTCAGTCTCGATCTCCATGTGTCTGTAGTCCTCACAGCTTCTTCCATCCACCCGCAAGTCATCCTGATGACAAGCATGAAAATGACAACAGAAAAACAACAGAAGAAGCATCCATCAGTTAGGAAGTAGTACTAGCTAGCTAACGTCAGCGAACTTTCTGACATTAAAGACCTCGCTGCCTTGAGATTTATCGAAATATTTAATCTAGAAGAGTCGAAGGCTGAACTATCGCGCCTATTTGAGAATTAAACTTACCCGTATACCGTGTAAGATGTACACTTTCTCAGCCTCGCTAACTTGTACCGTTGCCATAATGTAAAAACACTGGTAGTGGTAGCATGTGTGTCGCGCATACACTACGTCATCAATAGGTGACAAAATCGCAGACTGGGGGTGCGCAG
Organism: Centroberyx affinis; assembly: GCF_046629955.1. Classification (NCBI taxonomy): domain Eukaryota; kingdom Metazoa; phylum Chordata; class Actinopteri; order Beryciformes; family Berycidae; genus Centroberyx; species Centroberyx affinis. The sequence goes on from NW_027279998.1 coordinate 250,350, forward strand.
GCTTTGCACACCCGGATGGCCCGGTTAGGAGTTTCCAAATGATCTTTCAGCAAATGAAAGGGACCCCGCCCATTGATGTGGAATAGCCATAGTACAGCCAGTACCAATGCACAGAAAATGATTAATAATGAATGAGCCATACAAAAAAATACACTTTCATTTTTCAAACAACTTTGAAATACAGTTTTAAAATAACTTTCTTTCTGTGCGTGATATATTTTCATGTGATATTGCTTGCTGCCATAAAGGATATAAGTCGTTCTGAGGCGTATATTTCACTCGCCATTCAAACTCTATTTATTTAAAGAGAGAGCAAAGGCTCGACAGGTTTCCATTTGAATGACACTTGCATTGTACACTAAAGAGAGAAAAAAAGGGGGAGATCCGTTTGCTCTGTTCGATGTTTACAATGCAGCAGGATTCCCATCCCCATCACAGACCCTGGGTCAGAATATCTTCACATATGCACACCTCGTTGCCAGGAGACGGTTACTAACTGATTCCAGATCTGCCGCTCCGCTGCTCCGCGCGGTGCGGAGTCCTGCGCATGGGAGGCAGGCAGGAGAGAGTGGAGGAGACTTCCTGGTTGGCTCTGCGTTTGTTGTCCTGCCCGCAGAGCTTTCTGGATTGCCAACGAAAGAAACAATAAAGTAGTTGGGTAACGGCGTATATTGGGACTCTAACCCCGCTGTAATTTACATACGAATACGCGAAACCCGCCCGTCGAAACCGAGGAAAGGCGACAGTGAGCTGGGGGTCGAGCCGTTGAGCCGTTGGAAGCTGCCCGCAGAACAGCGAGGTTAGCCGGGATTGAGCTACACGGGCGGAGCGGCGGAGGTGCCACTCACTGTCAGTTTTTGTGCGTTTTAACTTAACCGAGCTTCATAACTACGCGAGGACTTCTTACAAACTTTCGTCGACAAGCCAGGAGGGTGCGAGGTATGGTGTCTAAATGACGTGACTTGTTGCTTTTTACATTTTTTTAAACGTGACATTTCCCGTATGCCTTTATCAGCTGCCAACCCCATGAAGCCCGAGGAGAAGGCGTAGTGTCCAGCTTCACACCACACCGTGAGGGCTGCTAGAGACACTTCCTGCTCGGGTTTATGAGATTTCTGTAGTACCACCTGACAGATTAAGATCACTGTGTCTCTATAATTTGATAATAATGTGATACTCTATTGAATACCAAAGGAAAATTCTCTTTTTGCTTGCTTGTCTCCAGGGAGGTCAAAGGTCAGGGTCTGCTACAGAGCAGCACCTCTGGAGCTGGGCAGGGATTCAGGGTCTTGCTCAAGGACACTTCAGCAGGGCAGATGTGTTTGAAATCGTCTTAATATAACAGTCGCTATACATCTTAATCCATTACTGAATCAAAGCTACCCTATAAACCCAAAGACAAGGATAGCAAGACCCTAAAGGTTGCTAGATTCACTTCCTGGTTGATTTTACAATATTGTATTACTACTTGCTGGTAAATTATGATCATTATATCTTCATCAGTTCCGTCATTTAAAACCTGTGCTAGTTTGTAACTGAAACACTTCCTTTTGCTGTGATTTAGCAACAGGGCTGAACGGTTAAAAGTTGCAACATGTTACCTTATAGTCCAAGGACTGTCGTTTTGTCAGGAATGCCGAGTGAGGTTAGCTATAAACTGAAATCACATCAGTGTGTTAATTAACTGTTTATCTCACTAGGGGGTCAAATCCAGTCATCTCTAAATTTCTCCATGCCTCCCATCCTGCCTGCCCACAGTAGTTGCCACCATCACTCAATCCTATTAATCACTCTTCCAGGCATTCTAGCAGCAGGGCATCAAACATATCCATAAATCATTAATTGAATATCTGCTGCACACAAGTTTTGAGTTAGCTCGCTGCTGTAACTCTGGCACATTCACATATCTGGTCTTACAGCGCTGCAGAGACTTCATGATGCTAGAAATAATAGAGCTGCAACGGTTAATCGATGAATCGATTAGTTGTCAGCTATTAAATTAATCGCCAACTATTTTGATAATCGATTAATCGGTTTGAGTAATTTTTTAAGAAAAACAAGTCAAAATTCTCTGATTCCAGCTTCTTAAATGTGAATATTTTCTGGTTTCTTTACTCCTCTATGACAGTAAACTGAATATCTTTGGGTTGTGGACAAAACAAGACATTTGAGGACGTCATCTTGGGCTTTGGGAAACACTGACATTTTATAGACCAAACAACTAATCAATTAATCGAGAAAATAATTGACAGATTAATCGACAATGAAAATAATCGTTAGTTGCAGCCCTAAGAAATAATGTTGCAGCTATCGACTGTTGTCTCGTTTCTTTAGGTTTACAAGAGGAAAGGGGGGCTGTTCTGTAAAGTGTTTCTGTTACGCAGTACTGAACTCAGTCAGATGCATTCATTGTATAGCTTAGTGGCCATTCACTGGGGGCAGTCTATAGACCCATTCACCAGTCTACTACAAAAGGCCATTGATTTAATTGACTGTTGTTAATGAACTCTGGTTTTGCAGGCAGTTCCATTCCAGTCCTTTTGGCACTTTATCGCAGCAGGTTCTTATCTTGTCAGATCATACACATTTTCAGTGAACATCTCATTTCGGGCCATTTTAGCCTATTTGTCTCTCATGAAATGAATGGTAACTGCCATTCACATGATCACGACACCTTTATCGAGTGCCCTATATTCCTGGCATCCCCCTCACTGAAGCACGTTTGACCTGAAACCTCCAGCTGAATCAGATGTATAATGGACTGTATAAATTGTCATAATAATGTCTATGTTAGGCCTGTTCTCTATGTTGGGTTTAGCTAATAAGTAGCCTTTTGTGTTTGTAGCTTGTCTGATAGACAAAACGTGATTCACAGACATATTTCCCACTCTCTGCACAAAGTCAGATTGTTATATTCTCTGTTCCAGTGCTAAACGCAGACAAGCAAACAGTCAAATCTTTCCTATGTCTGATAAGATTTAGTGAGGCAGGTTATCTCTGTTGGAATGAAAGGAATCTCAGTGTTTCCTCTGTATTCATTTGGCAGCGGTGCGCCACCACAGCAAGGAGATTACCCACCACTGCTAGAGAAATAGTGAAACTACAATTAGGAATTGTAAATTCATTTTACTATCATCTAAAGCTAAAATAGTCCAAATGTTTTTGAAGTAATGATTTAATTATGTTTTAAAAAACATTTTTAGCACTCAAGCCTCAACTTGAAACTTAACTTAGACCCAAACAGTGACAGATATGGGACAAAACTAGAATTATCCCCTTAAGCACAACAGCTGCTTAAAACTACAGAGGAAACACTGAATCTACATCGGTTATTTACTTTTACTCACTGCCACAGCTTATGTATGGCTTGTGATGGCTGCGATGGTTGGGTCTGTTTTTAGTGTTTGGGCACCTTGTTGAGTGAAATTAGCTGGATCAGCTGTAAGTGTTGTAAGCCCATTAAGAGCAGGGTGTATCTGTCGGGGCAGATGGTTAATCCCTGGCCTCTGGTGAAAGTGATAGCTGCGGACCGACACACTGGACCTCCGACATGACCTCCCACTCAGCTTCAAAGAAGGAAGGATGTAGCTTGACTTGATGTGTCGTGACAGGCAGCGTAGAAAGGGTCAAGATACACAGCAGGATTGGGGTTTGTCATTTTATTCAGTGAATTTTCATCAAGATTAAAAAAAATAAACATTGAAATTAGATAAGAAGCAACAGAACGCGATTCTCCAGTTCTAGAAGCAGGAATCCTATGCAAAATGTGATGTTTATGAATCCTTTTATTTATACATATATGTTTCAGTGAGATCTGTATAGCTTTTTCAAGACAGCCTACTCTAAATATACGGTATAATTAATGCACATTGCACAGCCCACGCACGCTACACATAGAAAATCACACCAAACAAGCACAAACAAGCGTTTAGGGTATATATCTCTCTCAGCTGGTTGAATTTAAAGAGATTGACCCAGACCCTCTTATGCAAGGATTCATCCACAGGCTGGGATAAAGTGAACGTGTGATGAAAGAGGGTGTTCTGGTTTGGTGGTGGTGCAATGTGGGCGTGAGGAGGAAGTGTTGAACAGGTTGATTTTTTTTTTACAGTAGATCAGGGATCGGAGTCAGAGGCCAGGCAGGCACCGAGCTGGGAGGAGGGCCAGGGAATTGGATGCATAGACGGAGGGGGAAAAGGGTCTGTGAGTGATCTGGATTTAGGCTGTAATGGATCATTATATATTCTAGTTTGATCCAGAGATGGCTTCGATTAATCTCCTCCCAAACATGCTGTGGGAATGCTGCTGTATCTTTTTGCTGTAAAAATCTTTTGATTAAATTCCTATCCTTGGGGATGAATGCTGAACTGCCAAGATCATTGGCCAAATCCTAATTAGCAGACATACAAGTGAGATTAGGCTATCGCGCAGATGATGTTGACGGATAGATTAAATTCTCAGGAATGACTAGGCAATTTGACTGCACTAACTACAAGCTTGGGTTTTAGAGGGGAGAAGGGGCCGCTGTGGTCCAGACGCCCTCAGGGGACGAGCTGTTTTATTATAGTTTATCGGCATAATAGCGAGGCCTATTTTTGGTTTTCTGACATTTCGGCCCTTTTGAAGCCATGTCAGCATTGTCCACACACTCAAACCTGTTTAAAGGTTATTCCTCATTCGCATGCCTAGTCTCCAGAGAGAGCAGAGCAGAGCACAGACTAAGACCCAGTGCAGTCCAGGAGAACTATGTAGGCTGTTTCACTTTGAACAACAGAATAGCTGAATTTTAGTTTCTCAATCCACCGACAACCTCCTCCTCTTTTCTCACTGTGAGAGGAATCTGGATGGTTTGTTTGCCCTCTCAGGATAAGACTAGTCAATGTTTACGCCTCTTTCACTTCCTGCTTCTTCCCGAGTATTGTCAGGCAGCTCATTTGCTGATTCACTGTGTCCCTTATTTCCTGCTCTCTATATTACATGAGAGTGTAGCCTACTTATTAGTCTGTTTACACAAACTTAATTGTTGTGGGACAGCACTCCTACACAGTTGTGTCCCAGTACTGCTGACAGCACAGAGCGGGGCGCAGCGGTACCTCCCCTCATTGACACATCCGTACCCAATCCAAATCTCTCGCCTAATTCCCTGATTCCTCTTTCTTGCTCTTTATCTTTCCCTCCCTCTGCTGTCTCTTCTTCTCTCTCTGTCTCTCCTCGCTCCTCCCAGCATGCGGCTAGAGCCACGGATGTTGTAGGATGAAGAGCCCGGCGCACCGCACCAGGGACATAGAGCGGCAAGCCGGCTACCTGAAGCCCGAGCACTGCGCCCCTCCCCCGCCCCGCACCGGCTCCGACACCATGTGGTTCATCCGCGACGGCTGCGGCATCGTGTGCGGCGTCATCACCTGGTTCCTGGTCTTCTACGCCGAGTTCGTGGTGTTGTTCGTCATGCTGCTGCCCGCCAAGAACGTGGCCTACAGCCTCATCAACGGGGCGCTCTTCAACGGCCTGGCCTTCCTCGCCCTCGCCTCTCACGCCAAGGCCATGTGCACAGACCCGGTCAGTCAGTCAGTCTAGTTACTCTGCCTCTCGGTTAGGTGATCAGTCTTACAGTTTCTGTGGAAAGCCACATCCTCACAGTGTTTCAAAAGACTCTCCCTTTCATTGTTTCAAAGGATAGAACGAACACATTTACTATATAGGCTGTAACACACTTCTTATAAACTGTCCCCCAATAATATAACATGTCACAACTAAGAGAACCTTTATTTTTGAGATGAGTTTTTCTTTCTTGTGTCAGGGTAGGTAGGGATTTTGTTTATGGGACCCAGTTTTGCTCTTGGGCCCATTCAAGGATCAGTTCCAGTAGGTGTTGCAGTTAAAAATGGCTCTTTTTGGATATTTATATCATAATATATGGACAGTTATGCTGTATTTGTATGCTATTGTTCTTTTTTTTCTGGTTGGCAGGCTGAGCAATAAGGCCAGATGATAAAGTTTTTGTTGTGCTTACATTTTTCTAGCTGTGGGGGTGAATTTCCATCTGCAGCTAAATGAATGTAAAGCAAACACCGTTAGACATCTGCAGTAATCTAAAAAATGATCGAAAGCCTCCTCACCACTTTTTCATGTTTTCTCACCTCTCTCCCAGGGCGCCGTGCCTAAAGGGAACGCCACCAAGGAATTCATCGAAAGCCTCCAGCTGAAACCGGGCCAGGTTGTCTACAAGTGTCCCAAGTGCTGCAGCATCAAGCCTGACAGAGCCCACCACTGCAGGTACATCGCTGTGTGTGTGTGTGTGTGTGTGTGTAGATCGTGGGAAAATGTTACAAGGGGATTACCGAAACTGATCTTTGCAACCACTGCAACATGCAAGCTGTGGGACCGGGCTGGGTGGAGCGTTGTGCTGCAGTCTGCACCTTACAGAGGAAGTCCTAAGACGACTGTCCCACTGGGAAACCCCCCCTCCTCCCCTGTGTTTGTTCCTGCTCCTATTCTCCTGCCTATGTGTGTGTGTTTGTCTTTTTTTTTTTTTTTTATGGGAGCTGCGAAGCATTTCCCTCTAGACTTCGCAGCTTGATAATAAGGAGTTCCCTCTGTGGCTGCTCAGCGGGTTCCCTGGGATCTCGAGGCATGAAAAGTGCAAAAACACTGCGGAGTAATTGAATTGTAAAAGTCAGTGAGTCATTGTGTCTCAAAGGGAAAAAATGGGGTGTCAGTTTGAATGAAATAGATGATCTTTTTAGTGGATATTATAGCATTGTATGAGTCATCCTTGTGGGTGGTTTGAGATGATTCACTGTGAAATAACACACTGACCTCAAACTACACATAAGAATGATATGTAATATAAAGGCCTGCAACTTTATTTTGTATTTGTTTCAAATATATGTGCGTGTGTGGGGTCTATTTAGTTGTTTAAGCCAAAAACAATTGATACTGTAACTGTTCCATAACAGAGCAGAGACAATTGATTTTCTTAGTTAACAACCTGAACCAAGTTACTGTGGTGTCTTGGTTATAATAAAGATTAAGGTTATATAGTTTATTTTTATTACTGTTTACTATATACTATATCCTCTTACTATATACTATTTTTTGCATTAACAACCCTTTATTGTTATTTCGGTTTTTGCATTTATGAAAGGTATTCAAAACCTTTAATTGAGATTTGACTAACAAATTAATTATTTGTCAAATCCTTGTAAACTTGTATATTATGTATAACTATTGTGATAGATTCTCATCACACTAAACCCAGGATCCCTTTCCCCCAAGTTCAGACTATGGAGATTATTATAAATAGTATATTATAAATATATGTAAGAATAATAATATACTGGAATACCATACCTGCTTTATTTTTACCTGAGAGAGCATGTAAGCGAAGCACGTTGGAGATGATAGATTATCAGCTGTCGAGGCTTACTTGAGTTGTCAGCCAGCTACGGTTCTCTCAATAAATTATACCCCACCCCACCCCACCCCATACATACATACATACACACACACACACACACACACACACACACACACACATCAGCCACTGTGATTGAGAGCGCAGTCAAGCTTAGCAGGCTGTTCCACTTCCTCACGTCTATCAGTGCCAGCATTGAATTACCCTGCTAAAGGTGGATGGACTGACAGAGTTTATGTGTGTGTTGTGATTTACTGTTATTAATTAAATATATATTCTGCTTGGTCTTTTTCCTGCCCAGCAACTTGAGTAGGTCACAGTTTGCCCATAATATTTAGCTCGACTGGCTTTTCTGCTTTCATCTTATCTCTTCATGCTTTATTATTTGTGTGTGTGTGTGTGTGTGTGTGTGTATCCACAGTGTGTGTAAACGCTGCATCAAAAAGATGGACCACCACTGTCCCTGGGTCAACAACTGTGTCGGAGAGAACAACCAGAAATACTTTGTGCTCTTCACAGTGAGTCTTAAACCCCTTTTTGAATTTTGTCAAAATACATTCATCATTTATTGGATTAAGAGCCCCTGTATGGTTTTTGAATTCCATTATAACATTGTGATATTATGTGTTTATTTCAGAATATAATCTATGTTAATATCAAATCAATGTTTCTTTTCAGATGTACATTGCACTAATATCCTTACATTCGCTAGTCCTGGTGGCCTTCCATTTCGTTTTCTGCTTTGAAGAAGACTGGACGAGTAAGTATCATACTGTACCGTACAAGCCTGTTTTCTACAGGCCACAGTGGCCTGTAGGGACATTAAATGAAATTAAATGAAATTCACGAGGGACATTACTGTTTTACCAGCCAACTAGATTTTCAGAATATGGTTAGTTTTCTCCCAAAGTGGCTGGTAGAGATGCCAATCTTCCCAGCCCTAGACAAAATTTGCCAGCATATGTTTTTCGTTAGCGCTCCAGCCTGTTTACTCGCATTACTGTTTTCTTCTATTTCTCTCTCTTATTTGAACTGATGGGAAAGTCAGTGTGTACATGCAGGGCATCAGTAAGGTGCTCCACTTCATCTTGTAACCATAAACAAAGGTTTTTTTTATTGCTTTTTTTTTTATTTTTCTTAATGTGTTATTGTTTTATTAACTTGTGAAGCACTTTGTTATGCTCACTCTTGAAAGGTGCTATATAAACTTTACTTATTTACTTAGAAAGTTAACCAACCTGTTCCTCTCTTTTTTGACACGGATAACCTCTCTCACTCCTCCCCCCCCTCTCTCCTCCTCTCTCCTCCTCCCTCCCCAGAGTGCAGTAACTTCTCTCCTCCAGCCACCGTCATCCTCCTTATCCTCCTGTGCTTTGAGGGCCTCCTCTTTCTGATCTTCACGGCGGTTATGTTTGGGACTCAGGTCCACTCCATCTGTACTGATGAGACGGTAAGTGGAAACACTAGTGACACTCATAACTGTGTGAAAAGTGGTCTGTAGATATTCAGTGTCTGGGCGAGGGTCTTAGAGTTGGGGCTAATGTTGTGGAGATGCAGCCAATAGGCAAGCAACACTTTTTTCATAATCTACTATTTGTCACCTGATAGTTGAGTATCAACAGACTATCCAAATATTATTACCAGAATTAAATTACCAGAAATGTTCTCACTTAAATATGTGGTGTGCAATGCTGTACCTAGATCCACAAATTTACACAACAGTAACAATTGAAGATATTTTCTCCAAAAAGCTGTAATACTTCAGTTTGGTTGGACTCTTAAGAGATGGGTTAAGAAGGTACCGACAATATTGTACACTTTAAGCAATAAGTCACAAGGTGCTGCACTTCACAGTGATTTTAGAATAGCTTAGAGGTGTTGTTGCATGATGGAAGACAAACTGTTCACTAAATCAGTATACAGGTATGGATAGGAACAGGTGATTGACTTACCTGTGGCTTCCAGGGTGTTTGAGAATAGCGTATCAAACCACCTACAGGGATGACTCATCCAGTGCTATAATATTCACTAAAATGATCATCTATTTCAATCAATTTCAGTCTTATAGAGTGCTGCAGTTCTCTACCTTATTAGTACATCTCATGTTTGCTGCTCTGAGACTGTCAGAAATAGCCGAGGCAGTGAGTCACTTAGGCCTCTAAGAGCAATTCAAAAGAATGCAAAACATGCTTAATTTTTAATCCCTTCAAGGGGTTATTTTCTGTTGCAGCATTAATATTTCAGTTGACAGCCACAGGTATGCTTTGACTGGGTATTTTACAGCAGCTTTGAATGTGACTCAGGCAGTCAGACCTGGAGATTAGAGCCATCTGTTTCATAATCGCTCCTCTCATCTTATATACACAGGGTATCGAGCAGCTGAAAAAGGAGGAGAGAAGATGGGCCAAAAAGTCCAAATGGATGAACATGAAGGTGGTGTTCGGCCATCCGTTCTCCATAGCCTGGCTGAGCCCCTTCGCGACGCCCGACCACGGCAAGGCGGACGTTTACCAGTACATCGTCTGAAACCGGGAAGCCGAGCTGGAGCTCAGCGCGCTCACACACAGCCAGCCGGCCCTGCTGCTCCGGGGCGAGGACTGACGATGAGTACAACTGATCAATCACGGTCCTCCCTCCCTCACGGCTGGACTTCACTGAGCATGAACTCCTCTTAACCACTTCTACTTGTTTCTTTCTCTCATTTACGGATCATTTATATTTCAGGGTGTTCTATTGTGAGCTGTTGTCTTGTTAAATCATACTTCTTTGTTTTTTTTTTTTTTTTTTTTTTAAATCTGTCACTTTCTTTTTGTTTTATCCGTTTCTTTCTTGGTGCTGACTGATATTTGTAAGGTATAGCTGTTTTGCTTCCACTGAAAACCATGCTCCGCAAAATATTCAAACAAAAGAGACGTCTCAAACTCACCGGTGGACTTTGTCGACATGAAGCACTTAATGAGGATTGGCGAAACAAGACCAGAGACTGAATTCTGCTTTCTCCAAATAGAGAAGACTTCCCACAGTACGTCTGATCATTTCCTGCTTCCGAAACCAAGCAATGTGAACACCGGGTGAAATCCAGAATGTTCTTGCTCAAAGCAAAGCAGTCCAGGTGCCGAGACGGTCGACCTGGTTTTGTCTTCCTGTAAACATTGCTGTGATCCCGTCACTTCTTCATTTGCTGTTTTTCTATCATTGCGATAGTCTTATGCTGAATGCTGCAGATGACTTGCCTTAGTACAGTGCATTAGTGGCGTTTGCTATTTGTTTTACTTGTATTCTGCCTTAATGTGACGGTCTGGGCGAGATAGGAATCAGACCTTGGTTAAATACTATTTGAAATACTTTTTATAGTTTGTTTCAGCCTGTTCAGATGCCAGATGGGTGGCTTTGTTCAGATAATCAAAGGAACATATTTTGAGAGTAAAGTCTACCTTTCTGTGATTGACATTTATTTTCCTTCTGCAGTAAACCCCACCCATCTGGTACTCAAAGAAATTTAGAACAAACGCCACAAATTACATGTAACTACTATTTGACCCAGGTCTAATAGTGGTTTCTCTGTCCTCTGATAGAGAATAGCCAAGTGTCTGGTCAGGCCAGAGCAGGTTCACTACAAAGGACAAGGCTATAGGACACAGAGAACAGGAATAGTCTCACTGTTGGAACGGCCAGTCCCAACGCTGCAGGCGTCTAGGCCACTGGAGGACGATTGCTCGAGTCAGCCTTTGTCCAACAGAGCAGCAAGATGTTTAACTGGATACCTGACAGGACGGGGAATTACCACCAGTCACCAAATGCTGGTTAATTTTGTTTGTGGCTGGGAAGATTTGACACTTTGGCAGGTGAACAGACAGTCTCGTTTCTATTCTAAGAAGCAGTTTGGCTTGTGAAATGGTGAATGTGGCAGCTCAGTTTTTGGAATCCACCTGCCACTTTGGCCAATGGACGAGGAAATCGTGTGTCCCGCCTGCTGATTGCTGGAACATTTGAGAGCTGTGTGTGTAGGAAAGTGCCCATGAAGATAGCTGACCTCTTCGTTTGGTAACCATTCCCATTACAGTCCACCAGCCAGGGAATAAAGCAATACACATTGCTCTCTGCATGCACTGACCCTAAGTGTTATTGTCCCATGCTAAATTGATGAAATTTGCCCGTGGATAATCCAGTTTGTTACAGACTGTGATTATGAGTCTGACACAGAAAAAGGACATAACGTTGATAACATTTAGGCCAGTGGAAAATGTGCACTGAGGCCTGAAGACCACGCCAGAAGTGTGTGTTGTAATTGTCACTGCTGTGGACAGTGTTAGGCCACCCAGCATGAGGAGAAAGCACAGAACGGCTTTTCTGTGTGTCAAAGCCTGCGACTGTCGATTTTACCTTCGGTGAGGAGTAATTTGATGCAGGTAGTAAATAGGCCACATCAAAACATTTAATCCTAAAAATGCCTTTGCCTAATTGCGTTCAAAAGCCTTACTACAGACAGAACATGTTTTGATGATGACGAAGGACTTATTTAAACATACATGTTGCCAAATTTTGTGCTTTATGAAGGGAGGCATCTGTGAAATAACCTCTATGCATGTCTGGAGTGGTGCAGCCAAGAGAGGAGTGCATTGGTAAGAATCAGTGGGGACATTTTCTTAGGCTTCTAAAATCACTGGTGTTTTTAATAAAAGAAAAACTGACTATTACCATCGTATGGAAATGCAAAGTTGCTATCCAATTTACACGTACACCAGCTTGTTTTTTTTTTCTTGAATTGTTCATTCAGTACTATGTGTGGTCAGGTATGAATGCCATTTATAGTGCTTGGACCACATAATGTTGATTTTGTGATGATTATTGTGGTATATGTTTAAAGGGGAATGAAATAAAATAGTATGGATGTCATGCTGCTTTGGGTAAGTCTTATGGGTATTTTATTCCATATTATCAATCCTGACAAACGTTGACAAACAGTTACAGTAGTTAGGGTATCTAATAACATGAACATATTCAGTCATCATTGCAGAAGCATGTTCTTATCTGTCATGTGATTGGAGAGCAATGCTTGGGACAGGGCTTGAATCTGACTCATGTCTTCTCGCCAGAGACATTTAAAAGAGACGGACCGGCCTAATGGAGCATAAGGCTTACTGTAAGTAGATGGAGACCCGCTCAAGGCTAACATTACATCCAGCCTCATTAGTTACAGTAAGCGCTCTCTTCATTAGACACTCAGCCACTGCTGTGTTTGCATGCAAAGACAGGATATTAAGCTGGTTGGCTATAAAGTCCCAGTTTGCTGTAGAAGATAAGGGACTGGTTGTTTTTTTATGCATCACATGTTCTTTACCCATTCAAATACAGACAGTAAAATCACATTCAATCCACTCTTTTTCAAATGATCTGCAAGCACAGTATCCTCAGGAAGCTATTCTGTTTGAAGTAGGAAGCTGTTAGGAAGTTATATGTCTTGCCAGTCAACATGTAATCAATATTTGAGTGATGAAGACGAGAGAATAATGTCTTTTGTCAGATGAGATGTTTATTTAATCGTTATTTAACAGTGTTTCATCTCTCACCAGAGATGACAGTTTACACACCCTTAAAACGTTTCCTATAAATAGAAGATATTTACACTTTTACAAATGTTTGTTTCACACCATTTGTTAAGTCACACTGTCAGTCTCAGTCTGTGAGGGCAATGACACTGCCACTGGCTAGAGTTAAAGGTTGAACTAATGTTAAATTTGTCAGTGCAGTTGCCTCCAAATGTAAGTGATGATGATTCATCTGCACATAATTTAGGTGCAGAAATACAACTAATGCAAAATCATTGTCTCCCATCCATTATTCTGAAGCTCCCCTCATTAAATATTATAACTCTATGATAATTCAGACTGAACGAAGAAAGATTGCTCTTGTCGAAGAAGCTCTGGAGCATATCTTGAGTTGAATCAACATTATCTTTAATTAAACGAGGTCCTAGTAAATTTACTGGTTTTATTTTATCTCGCAGCGCAGCACAATAACTTATCTATGTGACACACACCTTGTCAGGTCATGATCATATTTCAGCAGTTTTCTAATCTCCGAGTACGACCACATCTACAGTTTATGTGTACATTGATATAAATACATCACACTCAGGGGCATACCGCTGTCACACAACTATAAATGTGGCTACTGCAATGCTGATTGGTTGTCTTACAGTGAGAGTGGGTTCACAGGTTGATGGTTTGCCCTCATGTCATACTGGTAACTCAGCAGGAAGAAATGCAGGCACAAAAAGTCTTCTGAATCAAAAGCACAGATTATAGATATTAAAGGTAGGTTAAGTAACGTAAGTAGCACAGCCAGGATCCAAAAAGTGGAGACATAAACAAGTGAATGCGCTTTTGTTGTCTCTGCAACTGCATAGCTGTGAGCGATGAGAAGGGCTCAGGTGTCGATTATCTCCACTTTTGAAACATCCTGTGTGGCGAGTGCAGCCCTGCTCTCTAGGAGCCTATGTAACATCACTCAGCCAGCCTTTACTATGGTAGATAGCTGTATAATCACATTGTCACTGCAATCACATTAACAGGGATGCATGTAAATAACACGATACAAAAAGCTGCAGTCACAGCTGCAGTTGGAAGGACGTCTGATATATTGTGCGTTGTTGCTGTGGGATATTACAGATAGATAGACCGTTGTTGAATACGAGCAACAGATATTATAGCTACCATTATGCATTTATATTATGATGGCTGATATGTATCAAAACAACAGCAAAGTGTGAGCTCAAAGTACCATGCCATAAGGTAACCTTTGATGTCATTCTCAGGTAAATCCCTGTATACTATAGTACACTTACTTAACTTACTTATGTTTACTGAAATGTCTTCCCAGTAACATGTATTGCCATTATTAATACTCCATTATTAATGCTCAAAGCCCCTCCCTATTATACACGTCACAGTGTTATAGGATATAAAGGAAGTATAATGTTTTTGCACTCTCACTGACAACTGGCCTCTGCAGGGATGTAGAAGGAAGCATTGTGTGCAACCAGATGTCTGTGTAACCCGAACGATAATGGGTTGATGGATTGATATTGATGATTTGTAACAGAATAGTCTGTGATTGCAAATGCACGGCACACACAGCTCAACGGAAACAGTTAAGTCACAAGCTTCTCTGCTGAAATAAAACGAAGCAGCTGATAGGAAGGTCGCTCTGATATGAACTGACGCTCCAGGATGCTTTGGTGTGAGTTATTTGGGTTCAGGCCTTGGTAGGAACATGCACGCATCTGTCGTGAAATGGAAGACCAGCTGCCTCTGAATCCAAAAATGTTATCATGCTCATGTCTTGAGGTTGAGGCTGAAGCTATCAAGAAAGACCAAGGCAGACAGCAGATTCCTAGCAGGGATGAGGCCTTTCAGCGCTACATTGGTATGATGCATCAGTATGTGTGAAGATAGAAGTGCAGTTAGTAAGCTAAGTACTCTGACTGAAACATCACCTTGAGCATGCACAGTCTAGGATGTTTACAGTGAGTGTCGTAGTAACTTGTGAGAATGTGAGAATAAAAAAAGCTTTGGTGATCTGACAGCTGCGATGCATAATCCATAGGCTGATTAACGGTGACATCATGCACGTTGCCAGTGAAACTATTTGTCCATTGCTCACGTACAAAACCCAAATGATTGAAGTCTGACTTCAGATCAGTCTGTCAATACACCATGACACTCATTCATCTACTAAATGCTTCTGGTTCTCTAAGTCCCCAAATCATATTCATGTTGGGTTGCATTATCTGTCTCCCTCTTTTCTCTCTCTCTCTCTTTTTCTTTCACACTTCCAATTCCATCAGGTGATGAGATGTGCAGACTACAAAAACTTCCCAGAAGCAACTTAAATCATTTTTGCTGTGTAAGCCTGTAGACAAAGATGATTATAGAGCTTTTGGGAAGCTGGACCCAGGGAGTTATTACCTTGTCTCCACCAGCCAGGCTTCAGCTGTGCCACGGCCCGTCTGGCTGCAGGCCAGCATCTCCACTGACTTTAGAACTGGACCAAACCAGGCTGGCCCACAGCTGAGCCAGCACTGTTTTAATGGTCATTGATTATATATTTAACACTTCCTGTATATCAGGAAAAAGTTTTGCGTAGCATTTAGTTTTAATAGTTAACATATGAAATTATCTATTTCACAAAAAAAGTGATGGGGGGAGGAAGAATAACAATGGAACTGGTAATTCTCCTTGTATTTTCACTCTAGTTCTTAAAGTGGATGTTAATCGAAGTGTGCTAAATGCGCTTGCTAATTTTAAATCTTGCTGTTCTTTGGCTGGATGGATAATCAATGAGGATGCAAACCAAACCACAGCGTGCCATAGCTAGCCCAACAGCTGAACAGAGCTAATGGAGGCAAGACAGATTATTCGTTCCTCTTGGCCACTGCACTCTGGTATCCATCCTGCGGCGAGGCTCTCTGCAGTACCAGCAGGCCAGAGAAGGTCAGGGAGATCCCCACCCACCACAACGCTATCTGGGTTTCCCCAAAGATCAACTGGCCCAAGAAAGCCTGCAGGGAAACAAGAAATCAGGGTTTCCCATCAGTCAATATGATACTCGCTCCCAAGGATTGCACTGCCAGGTGAAATGTTGATTTGTTATGTGTATAACAGCCATTAGTTTGACAAAAGTTTCCCTGATGGGAAATGTCAAACATGGAGTTGCACTTTGACAAGAAATCCCTTTAGGTATTTCACGAGGACAATTAATTCTGGATATAGCCCGGCCTATTTTCGGAAGTGAAGCCGCTGATAGGAAGGTCACTCTGAAATGAACTGACACTCCACTACATTGTGGTGTGAAGTATTTGGCTCCAGGCCTTGGGAGGAACATTCACTCATCTGTCAGTGAATGGAGGAGCACTAAAACTAATAAAACGAGACAATGGAGGGCAAGGAAGCGAGGCTGCTACTTACGGAAGATACGAAGTTGGAGGCGGTGGTGGTCACAGTGGCTCGGGTGGAGGAGGAGGAATACCTGAGCGCCTTGGAGAGGAAGGTCCACATCACAGCATTGCAGGTGAAGAGCAGCCCGCCGCACAGCAGCCTCAGAGGGATGTGGAGCTGAACGAGGAGAGAAAAAATAATAATAAAGAAGTGAGTGACAGCTCGCTGCTTTCTGCTCCCAGCGCTGATTTCATGCTGAGGGCACGAGATGTGGACTGTTTTATACATACTTGAACAGAAACATCTGATTTGATTTGATTTGATTTGCACTCAACAAAAATAGATATAAAGGAAAAAAGAAAGAGATACTGTATAGTTATTTTGCAGGAGAGGTCAGAAGCCATAGGCTGAAAACAATAATAGACTGTTGGTCATAGCTGATGCAATTTGGACACATCACAGCCTTGTAGGGCTGCAACTATTGATTATTTTCATTGTCGATTAATCTGTCGATTATTTTCTCGATTAATCGATTAGTTGTTTGGTCTATAAAATGTCAGAAAATGGTGAAAAATGTCGATCAGTGTTTCCCAAAGCCCAAGATGACGTCCTCAAATGTCTTGTTTTGTCCACAACCCAAAGATATTCAGTTTACTGTCATAGAGGAGTAAAGAAACCAGAAAATATTCACATTTAAGAAGCTGGAATCAGAGAATTTTGACTTATTTTTCTTAAAATCGATTATCAAAATAGTTGGCGATTAATTTAATAGTTGACAACTAATCGATTAATCGTTGCAGCTCTACAGCCTTGTAATAGTATAACAAGAAAATGATGTGTATGAGAGCAAACAAGAAACACATATATGAGATTAGGAAAACAAACAACACAATCACATTTATGTACTGTATCATGGCCATTGAGCTGGGAGATAGTATTGGTTTAAATGGGCGCAAGAGAGGGAGAGAAACAGAGAGAGAGGGAGAGAGAGTGTGTGTGTGTGTGAGAGAGAGAGAGAGAGAAAGAGAGAGAGAGAGAGAGAGAGAGAGAGAGAGAGAGAGTGGATCAACAGTGCAAATTTAGACGCCGTGGCTATGTAGAAAATAGCCTATTATAATGTAGCTTGGTTCGGATCGGCTGTCAGTTTCTCTTTGAAGTAGTTTAAGGATGATGAGCTCTTAACAACATGTAGTTTGATCTTCCATACCTGTGCGTCACGATATCTGATGGAGTGCTGCCATGACTAGTTCTGTAATGTGGAGATGGGCTAAGTGTCTATAGTGTTGTAAGTGAGAATTTACGAGTTGTGTGTGATATAGTTCCTACAGGAGCGGGGAGAGAGAGTGGAGATAACATCCATATTTCACAGACATGAACATAAACTATTGAAACATGCATATATAGGCTTAGTGCTATGTTATGAATTTCATAAAATAGCTTTTCAGTATATCTCCAGGTATTTTATGACAGGTGACAGGCAACTTATCAAGGGAAAATATAGCCAATATATCAGGCAGTTAACATGTTTCAGCCTTCTACAAAGAACATTTGCAAGTGCCTGACACATAAATTTCCCTCAGTCAGTCTTGTGCTTTTGCAGATATGTCACATGAGGACTCGGGACTGAATGAGTGAAATTCATGCATTATGCAGTTGAAAATCCTGCAGTCATCCATAGAGGAGCCTCAGGATGTCTGGCTGAAAATGGAAAAAAAACAAATTTGGTGGCAGGTTGTATTGCCCAGTCAAGTGATTCCTCTTTGGCTGACTAGAATGTTTGAGTTTCCACATTAAGATTCAAATTTAGTCTGATACAAGGCACACATTGGCTGTAAGCAGGCCTCATGCTGCATACAAACGCTTTTTAATGACAAATATCTGTTTTTGCATCCTACCTGCAAGAATCATAGGCTATTTTAATTCTATTAAAATTCTATTACGTCCTATTTGAGATTAGAGGTGACATTTCAACCATTTAAGGTTACAGATAGATCCCAGATGCTCATGTTGTCAAACTAGACCATGAGAGACCAGTGCCGAGTCTGAAGGTCATTCGAGGAACCTGACCTCTTTATAAATTTGACATAACATTCTTCTCTCTTGCTCAATTGTTAAAAATCTGCGTATCAACACGACCGCGCCGAAACGAGTTGCATACTTTAACAAAATAACGCGATAACACGACTTCAACAGCGGTCCCACGAGCTGCAATGTCGTTCTGCACGCGGACACGGCACGAGAGAGCTGGGCTCCCACAGCACGCTGCGTCTGATGATGATGATGCTGCTGCTGCTGATGGTGCTGATGCTGCGAGCTGGAGTCAGGCGGCGGAGCGGGGGGGGGAGACCCCAACTTCCCGCCCGCGCTCCGTGAGAAATCACCCCGGCTGCAGGCGCGGTGCTGCTACATTATTCAACGCCAGCCCAATCCCTGCCGTTTTAATAATTCAAGCAAGTTTAACTGCGGCGATGCCTCACCCAGTCACAGGCGGTAGTTTCGTCCGCTTGTCTAAATTTCCGCTGCTCTCCCCAGGTCCGGAGTCCGGTTTCACAAACCCCCTTCAGGTAGTCGGCGCCGAGAGACAGCTTGGCCGACGACGACGCCACGGCGCCCAGGAAGCCCGCCAGCAGTGCATAGAAAACTCCGGGGAACATGTTGAGGACAGCCGAGGCACATAATTTTCTAATCCATCATTACATTTCTGCTGCTGCTGGTCCGGATTGAGCCGCCTGTCTGTGTGTCACGGAGCACGCGTTGCTGCACTTCCTACCAACAGCCGTCCGGTGGCAGTCGCACCAATCCAAACACATGGTCAGCCTCCAGCAGGGCAGTGGTTGGGCTGCGACGCCCGCGCAGCATTGTGGGAATGGTAGTTCTATATACTGTGGGAACCCCGTGCTTCAATAACCTTGACTGAATGAGGAATGACTTGGAATGAAGCAACAGAATAATCCACAGTGAAGTGTCTCCCAAGCCATTTAATCAGCTGCCTCATATGTGATATATTGAATAATTGATTGAAAGTGGATTGAGATAAGCAGAGTTTGATCATAAGAAATATACAGTGCACCGACAACTGAGCAGATTACTGATTGTTGCTCCCTCCTCTTCTTCTGTTTTATGAATACAGGGTGGAGTAGAGGGCAATCAATGCTAATGTGATGTCCTCCAGCGGGGCAGAGAACAGTCCGCTGTACATCAGACCGGGTTAAGTATGATTCCACTTGATGCAGACTGCTTGAACCCCAAGGACGGGTTCCTGTTCCCTTCAGCATACTGATGAGCCGCATTATAAAGGCTCATTACGCTAAAACACACAGGGTAATAAGTGGAATGGATGGAGGGAGTGTGTGCGTGGGGGGGATGGATGGGACGCACACACACACACACACACACACACATAACGCACACACACACACACAGTGCCCTCATATCTGTGCCCTTTAGAATGATGAGGCTGTCAGAAAAGTGGAACTAGAACAGGACTAAATTATTCTCCTAATTATGGGTGGAAAAGGGAGCTATCATCATGAATGTATGGGCCTGTAATAACTGCATTAATCAGAGCATTGTAATAAGACACGAGTCATCAAGCAGATTTTCTAGAGGTAGAGACAGATGTGTATCTCTTATTTGGCGATGAGGTGATGAGAAGAAATAAATGCAGCTGGTTACAATCGTGTCAGCGTTGAGAATATTGACTTGAAGAGTTTACTTCCAAATTTGGATGAGATACCTTACAAAATTACTGATCAAGCCATTTTAAAATGTGTCTATATTCTTTACTTTAAGAACTCAGAACTTTTTTTCTCAGAATTCTGACTTTAAACTCAGAATTCTGACTTTAAACTCAGAATCTCAGAATTCTCACTTTATTCTCAGAATTCTGAGATTATTCTCAGAACTCTAATAAATTTCCTTGGTTGACAAAATTATTATATTTTTACAGACTGGAACCTGATATCAAATGATGACCTTCTTGTAATGATTTTTCCCGCTAAAATGAATATATAGCATCTTGAAATCAAGCTCTCTATTTTCTCCACCAGGCTATGAATCTACACAGTGTAAAATAAAAACCTAAACCCAGATTTTATTTCTGGCCAGTAGATGTCTCTAATGTTCTTTGGAGAAACAGCACATCCACCATGACCTCACATCACAGTTTAATAAATTTGCTTAGGATGTAAATCATTGACTTGTATTTAGCACAGGTGACCTGTGCCACAACCTGTATAATGTCATAATAAAATAGGATCACATTTCACCTATCGGTCAGTTTGAAATGTGAGCCGATGGTTTGTTGATGCTTTGACAACTTGGTACCACAAATCAATATTACTTTTCTATCTTGACGTTTGTGAGCAGTAAAATTTTAATTAGTCCATAAAGAACCCATTATCGCTTTATTGTTTATAATACACCTGCATAGCAAAGTCAAGTTATAGCGTGCTTTTAACGAACAGATTTTTCAGTGTTTTAAGGAAGATTAGGAACACAAAAACAGATAAAAACAAGGATCATAAAAAATAGTACAAAAGTAGTAGGAAAAAAGTACATCACAAGCTCAGAGGAATAGGGCAAGAGCTTGTGTGTGTGTGTGTGTGTGTGTGTGTGTGTGTGTGTGGGTATGACTTATGTCACTTTCAGGGACACAAACCAGACTTAAGACCAGTTGATTGGTGACGGCTTGTGCAATTGGGGACAAAAGCCGTGTCCCCAGTTGGTAAAAAGCTGTTTTTTGGGTCAGTGGTTAAGGTTAGGGTTTGGTTTAGGGTAGGGTAAGGGTTAGGTTTAGGCAAGTAGTGGTTATGGTTATGGTTAGGGTAAGTCTCCAGGAAATGAATGTAAGTCTATGTAAATACCCCAAAAGTGACATAAGTAAGACTGTGTGTGTGTGTGTGTGTGTGTGTGTGTGCATGTGCAACACACACATGTGCAAGTACATATGAGAGTAGTGGCCAATGAAAGTCCACATGAGAAGTAAGTGGATGACAGACTGAGAGTCAAGGTAAGCTGCAGGTTCTGTGACAGCGGCTTCTGCACCGGTCACCCTGAAACAAGCTTTAGGAGGAATGGCCGTCTTCTCATTATTCCAGCCACATTATTAAACAGTCATCTTTCTGGAGTGTCCTCTTAGCGGGAGAAGTCTCAAATCAAGAGGAGCCATTAGCTGTTATCTTCTCGCTTGGAGATTCCAGCCTGAAGGGCCTTTGACAAACAGAAGTGTCAAACCAGAGCGCTAATTGGGGTTCTTCTCCTTCCTGTTCAATTGAGCGATAATTGAGCCTACAGAGAGATAGTGACACTTTTACTGAAGGCCTGTCACGGCCCTCCCGTGTCTTTGTCCACCTCCTGTGTTTTCGGTCCTGCACCTGGCCTCTAAGGAGATTTAATAAAAAGACTGTCCTCAAAGTGAAGGGCTCATTAGTATGAAGACTTGGCACCATGGCCTTTACCTTTAGCCACCAGTGGCTCGCAGATGAAAATAGATTTTGATGAAACATACAGGTACAAAAAAGTCTTGTGAAGTGGACCTTTATGCCACATAGTTGCGCCTTTCCCTTTCTGCATTAATTTCTGCTTGACTCCATAATCATACTTACCTATCAGACCTTTTAATTCAGTGGGATACAGTCAAACACTGTAAAAATCCTTTCTGATTGAACTTATTTAGCAGGTAGCGGTTCAGTTGGTTGCTGAAGGACACTTTGACAGGACACACTGTCTGTTGTTGAGATTGAACTTTTGACCTTTTGATTATGTGATGGTTTTTCCAACAACTAGGCGGCCCTGTCCCGCTTTTTAACACACAAGCCTAGCCACCACATGAAGGTAACACTAAAATGGAGGCTCAACAAAAGATAAACTGAGTCACCCCGAGTTTTTATCAAGCCAAACACTTTGCTATGAGAAGATTTAGTCATGAATATGCACTCTAAAAGTCATGTGGGTAGTTGGGGTTTATGGTCACATGGACATTCAGTAGCTAAGTGCTTTTGTGTTGATTTACAGGTCATGAATGCCCATCCTCGCTCTTCTGGAGATGTAGAGGCGCTCTGTCCTTCAGAGTGGTGATTTAGTGAGTGTTCCCGATTCACAAGGAGTATGAATTGTACGGTCTCCATGTTCACCTCTAGCCACTATAAACCCTTCATTCTTTAGCTGCCTTGATGAATATGCATGGGCTGCATTTTTCAGACGCATACACATGCATAGATGTAGAGACATACACTCAAATATTCGCTCACAGGCACACACACTTTTGGACTACAATATCCCTCTCTGTTGCTCTCGACTTCTCTCTCCCTGTCTCTCTCACACATGTACACGTACACACACACACACACACACACATGCACACACACACACGACCTTGTCAGCATGCAGGGTCAATAGCCCCCTCCAGTCCATTAAGTGCTTATTGGCAAGGTTGTGGGTCTTTGTGAATAATGCAGGCTGTTGTGCAAACATCCGCAAGCTTTTGGCAGATGGAGCATCTCCACCTGTCATATATATACTGACTGAACTGAAACAACTGAAACACAGTTATGCCCCGTTTGACCTTAAGATTGCAATCTTAAGATTACATCCCACTCTAACTACAGTAACACCCTCCAAAGTAAGTTAAGCTTATTTCACACATCAAATAAGCTTCTTTCCCGAGAGCAAGATGGAGAGGCTTTTTAAGGAGCCATCTTGGCTGGCTGCAGAGCAGATAAAATGTTCCCAAAACAAACAAACTCCAGATAATCTCTGATCCTGCGGTTGCCAAGAACAATTAGATCAGGTGAAATGCTAATCTGATCCAGCTGTTCTCTGCAAATGCAGCGTCACTGAAATAGAGCAACAAACCAAGGTCGGCCATGGCTGTGTGTACATTGTTATTGGGCTCTGGGCTCAGAGAGAGAGAGAGAGAGAGACAGAGAGAGAGAGAGAGAGAAAGAGAGAGATATGTGGATGTGTGTGTGTGTGTTTGCACACAAATTGATAGGCATTGTGTGATTGTTTTTTCCCAGACAGTGCTCCAGTCTGCCAGATATCAGGCAGGAACAAGGACATACAAGCTCACACAGCCAGGCATTGATAAGATGCCTGATGAAATACGGCCTTCCTTATTGGAACTCTGACAGCCTGCACTAAAATGAATCCTGCTACTCAGACTTTTTCCTATAACCTTTCAAGATGTGCAGTGACTAGGCAATGAACATTTGTTCTGACACGTTGTGTCAAGGAACAAAGCCAGAGAAACTGCATCCTGCCAGTCACTACAAAGTCGCCTTTCAGACGCCAGTATCACTTACAAAGGTATGAATTCATATTATTTTGTGAGAACTGAGGACATTGGAGCTAAGAGATAGCAGTGGGTGCTGATAACGGACATCCTCACGTTGTTTGCTTTATCTTTGAAGCTGAGTCTTGGGCTTTTTCTTTGCAGAGTCTTGCGATCAATCACTAATTATTTTCTGAAAGGCTGTCAGACCTCGAAATGCCAAATCTGCTGGACAGCATTAGACTTTGATCACGTTTTGCTTTCCTAAAGTCTTGTGCTGTTACCAAACTTATCATACTATTCTAGTTGTATAGGAACATAAGTATGACCTGCTTCTAGTCCATATGGCCTCCATCATAAAATATATGAGCTCTGTACAAAAGAACATATATAAACATTTTTTGACTGTGTACCTAAAATATCCTTATTGCGTAGGCTAAACTGCCATTTAACATTTAAAGCAAAACATGATAAATAATCATTATTTCCCATGAACCATGAAGATCTTATGTACTGTACATCTTGTTTTATATCTTATTAGATTGCCTGGGGCTTCATGTAAATGCAAGCTGTAATCATTTATGGGAATTATGGGATACTGCAATTATCACAGAGCTTTCTTGACCTCTTTGGTGGATGAGATTATGCAGGGGTGTTTTTGGATGTCACATCAATTTCACCTCCTCTGCTGAGAAGACATGATGTACAGACTCATACATCTGAACAGCCTGAACACACTGAGCCCATCCACAGGCCCTGGGTTGGCTTTTCCAAAAAAAACATACTGGTATTACAAGCATCTTTGGTCTACTTCAAAACAATGGGATACATTTAGGCCAATGGGATAAAGATTTGATTACTTTCTTTTCCATATGTAAAAATATATCAGTCAGTAGATAAATTTTGAAGGAACAGACAAGGAACGCCCATAAAACGGTCTGAGAGCTTGACAGGAGGCGGTCTCCAGTGACAACTGAACTTATCATCACTGGTCATATTGTAGAGGATAGGTGATATAGCATCTTAGCGATAATCACAGTTCCATTGTAAGTCAGCGGGACAAGGCTGATCTCACTGCCTTGCTTTTGAGAAACCCAACCCCCGCTTCATGAGCAAAGACACAATATGTTCTTTTACTAGACTTGGTCCTTGAAGCCAAGGCTGCTGTCCAGACCGATACACTGCAGCCTCTGACAGCAGTGGTGTGTGTGTGTGTGTGTGTGTGTGTGTGTGTGTGTGTATGTGTGTGTGTGTGTGTGTAGGAAAGGGGGGAGGTAGCTTTAGGCATGACCCAGCAAAAGATACATAAATAGCTGTATATTGTCGTTGTTGGGTGGAAACCTTGTAACTCGAATTTTGGTGATTTTCATATTTTAACTCCAATTGAAGGATTACATGCTCCTCTATGGGTTGAGAAAATTCTACAAACCCTTGAGGATAAACTCTGGGGCTAAATCCCTTTAGATAAGCTGAAAAATGCATGGTGGTCAAGGTGGAAACAAGGCTGCTTTTGCTTCGTTCCTGAAAAGTTGATATTTCGGAGATACAAGGTTTTCACCCGACCACAGCGATATGTCAAGTACACTCCTGCTAGGCTGTAACAGGGCGGCCTCAGCTGCCATAAATCTGAATGGGCTGACACAGAACTGTAATGGAATAGATTGGTGCAATGTTAGTGTGGCTGGAGTGATGCTTGCGGGAGACACGTACAGCAGAATAGACACATGCCGTATCAAATCGTGGCTGTGGGGAATGTGCGCTTTCATGTTTTACACTGTTGGGGGGGGGGGGGGGGGGCACTCAGATTGTGCTGTGTTGGAGGTTGGTGAGAGCGATCGTGACTGTGGTGGTGATGATACAGGTTGTTTTAAAATGCTTTTGATGGGATGAAAGCGATGATGAAGCAGGGGAAGAGAAGACGAGGGAGAGAAGGGGGAAGAGGAGAAGAAAGGGGAGGAAGAGGAGAAGAATAATGATGATGATGAGGGTGTCTGTAGGCAGAGGGAACCTTACACTGGATATTATAGCTGGGTATTGTGTATATAAATATTTAGATATGACCTATTCTATATTTCTAGAATTGATATACCTATTAAAATGGAAGTTAAATCCAAAGGCCGCAGAGTGAAACTGGCATGATCTCGCATAATGAAATGCAGCTGACCTGAGCTTGACTTTCAGCAGAAGCTTTTAACAAACCATTGACTCTCTGTTGCCCGGGGATTTTTTTTTTCTCCCCCTCTCTTTTTTTATTGATCCCCGCTTTGTGGCCGCTTCAACTGACAAGCAGCAGGAATCTATCCCTCGCTCTGTTAAGTGTCCTGTGGAGATTCATCGAGGCATGTGTTCGATGGCTCAGCACAACCTCGGCCCCGTCTTAATAACCTGCAATGTTCCTCAGTCTGGTGTTCATTAACGTGTCCCTTTCATCCTGGCTGTCATGGTTGTGTGTGTGTGTGAGTGTGTGTGTGTGTGTGTGTGTGTGTGTGTGTGTGAATGGGATCTATTTTGATGACAGCTATATCAATAGCTTCAGTTATGTATCTCAAGTATATAGCTAATGCACAGTACTCTCTTGTTCGTCAGCAAACTAGAAAAAATAACATGTTATCTTGTTTCAAACACTGTGGGTATATACTGTATATAAGCCTATATATATTTTAATTGGATATGAATTCTGGGAAAAGAAGTGTACCATACTGTGGGGAAAACAGATAGGATAGCTGGACCAATACTCTATTTTCATCAACTGTTCCTTATGTCTTTGAATAACGGGTGTGGCAGAGATTATTTAGGAAAAACTCCACCTTGAAACAGATGTCACTTGTTATGTAACTATGATATTGCACAGTTGAGTCAATATTGGTGAACATGAGCAACTCCTCTGATGATGATGTCGTTCACAGACATACACCGGAGGTTAACTGGAGACTCAAAAAGTCTTTACACCTAAATTTGTTTCATTTCTTGGTATTGCTCACAGATTTGGAGCAGAAAATGGGATCCATATCCCATAAAGAAGAGTAACAGATTATAGGAATTGTGTGAGAATTGTGTTTTTTGGTGGTTCTTCCCTGTCAGAAAAATTGGGCTGTAAATGTACTGTAGCTTACACTGATAAACTTTTGATTCACTGGTAGCCCAGCTGTCTATCTGGTTCAAGGCTACAAAAGTGCTATTTGCCCCTTTCTGAAAGACATTCCAGAGAAAAGACATGGGAGAAATGAAAGTACCATATGCATCCAAAGTAAAAGTCTATACAGTTAATCACATTTGTATAATGTCCATAATTTAAATTGCAAATATATGGCCTATTTCCAGTTTGGAATGCATCAACTGTAATGGAAAATCCCTATAGCATTTCCATAACATTGCTATAGGGACTTACAGTGTGTCTGTGCTATTCAAAAGTGAGTTTATAGTTACCTTATCCTACTTCATGGTATTGTTTTATTTCCTATAGTATCACTATAATGTTCCTATAATATTCACATATTGTACTACTAGTATATACAGTATATTATATTAGTAGTCAGTAGTGAATTTACTTTATCGTACAGTTATCATACTTTATGGTGTTTTTGTTATTCCCTATAGTATCACTATAGTGTTCCTATAATATTCTTATAATGTTACTAATGGAACTTCTAGTGAGTCAATAGTGAGTTTAGTGACCTTATTTCATATTATGGTGGGTTTTTATGTATCTCCTATGGTAGGCTATCATTATAATGTTCCTGTAACATTCCTATGATATTCGTATGGGCTTATAGTATTTCCATGGTATTCAATAGTGAGTTTATAGTTCCCTTATCATACATTATTGTTTAATCTCCTATGGTATAACTAATGCTCCTATAATATTCCTGTAATATTACTATAGGGACTTATAGTGTATCTATGGTTCGCAAAAGAAAGTTTAGATTGACCGTATTTGTTTTTCTTTTGTTTTATGTCACTATATTTCTATAGGATATTATGTAGTTAATGTTTTTCTACAATATTTGCTTCTAAAATCTCGTAAAGGAAGCCTACAGATGTGTAAACTGAACGTATTAGTCACCTATGGGATGCCTTTGGCTTTTTGTTTTATCCACCACACACATGTAGCAGCCCAAACTCATAAGCCGATTTGGCGCTGTTGGCTGTATTTGCAGTTTTTGGGGGATTGTGATGATGTGTAATAAGATTGCATTGTAATATCCGGGGGCTGGTCCAGAGTTGAGTGGGAGTGTCTGCGCTCTGCTGCTCCCCTTCCCAACAGGAAAACGCTGGAGGAGAAGCACAGTGCCACACAGCCAACCACCGCAGTGAAGGGAACAAGTCCTTGACAGCAACACCGAGGAATATGCCCGCTTTCCCACGCAGCGAGGGACGCGCACATGCAATGCCTCTGATTTAGCTCAGGAGACGTACATCGCCCTGTTTGCCACTTATGCTCTGGTGAAATCTCCCCTACTGCTGCTGCTGCTGCTCCTGGTCCATCCCTGTCCCCTCCTCCTCCTCCTCCTCCTCCTCCCCCCTCCTCCTCCTCTCCGCCGTCCCGTCGCCAGGATGGACAAGGCGCTCTGCAGTCCGCATCCCGGGACCAACAAACCCAACTGCGGCCCGCTCGCCTCCACGGACCGGGGGAACTCCGCGAGGAAGATCGGGCGGACCGGCTCGCACAGCCCCGGCTCCGGCTCCCTGAGTGGCCCGGCCGGAGCGGGAGGCAGCCGGGGAGGTTTGCTGGGGAACAGCATGAATTTGCAGCAAGCGCACAGGCGGCAGCTGGAAGGAGTGCTGAGCAAATACACCAACCTGATACAAGGCTGGCAGAACAGGTAAGCAACAAGCCACATGGACGGGGAAGAAGGGGGCATAGTGTTGCTTGGTGGTTGGCCATCGGATCAGATGTCGGATGGCTTCGTGTTGTTATTTGCCCCGTCCACGTTGCACTGCTACCCACCACGTCACGAGAAGGAGGAGGAGGAGGAGGAGATGGAGGGAGGGGGGCAAATCCAAACCCTGCACACACTCTTATAGGCCTATTACTATACTGATGTAGAGGTAAACAGAGAGGTGGGTGGACTGTGATTGTCATTATAAGGCAAACAGACACTATTATAAACAAAAATCAGTTATATTTGCAGAAAAACAGAGATTAATTCATGTTTTTTTCCATAAAGTATCCTATCTTCATATAATTTGCTTCAGTTTTAAACTATTTACTATGCTTTTTACTATGAATTTAGGTTATTAAGAGTCATGGCAGCCAAACTCTAGTCCACGAATAAAAACATGGGTTGACTGAGTTTAGGTGTGTTTACTCTTCGCTATCTCCCTGCTACAGGTTTTTGCAAAGGATCATGGTGGCTGATATTGCCTTATTCTGATAACCTGCCTAGCTTGTGGGATATTTGCATATTTTGCTATTTCTGAAGCAGTGCAGCCACCCTCGTGATGAAGTACAGAATAGCTGGGTGACAGCTGTTGAGATCACAGCGGCGCAATATTGTGTGACTGTAGTTCATGCAGCATTTATGTCTCTAACATCGTCAGTAGGTTCACTCCCCGCCCGATCCCTTACCCATCCCACCACACAAGACTTGAGTTTGTATTTAGAAATGTCAAGGTGATAAAAATGAGTCAAGTCTGACACCTGTTGTTTTGAGCCATATGTGGTTTGGTGGTTTTCAGAGGAATGTAAATCCTATTGTTGCTAATTTCCCAATATTGCACAGTAAACATGAATTATGCAGGTGCTGTCCTGGAGGTTCAGTGTGATGGTGATGCTTTCAGCTTTTAACACACACACACACACACACACACACACACACACACACACACACACACACACACACACACACACACACACAAGCCACCATGCACACACAAAGCAGATTGAATGGTGAAAAATAACTTATAGTGCCCCATTGTTGTTATAGCATTACTGCAGTGAGGAGGGAAGCTAAGACTCAGCAGCATGCTACAATAGACTGTAGTCTATATGTTCTGGGCCTGAGGCCAGTGTGTGTGTGTGTGTGTGTGAGAGAGAGAGAGTGAGAGAGGGAGAGAGAGAGAGGGAGAGAGAGGGAGGGGACATCCAGAGAGAAAGAATGGCTGCTCTCTGATCTCCCAGAGCAGAGTGTGTGCTTTAATGCACACACTCAACAACACACACTCAACAACACACACACTCACAGGAATACCTGAACATAGGGATGGTGCAGATGTGTCTGGACAAAAGGTACAGATGGTCACTTCATACAGGGCTGGGCGATAATCATAACAATGTTTTTAAATATCGATACATATATCACGATCTGGCTTACATATGGAAAATTACATGTTAAATAATTGATTACATCGCACTGATCTCAATGGTAATTTTAAGTGCAATGTCATATGATATTCCTTAAAATGTTTCATACCTCATTTCATAGTTGTTGTTTTTTTTTAAATTGCTTGTTATCCTCAATTTAGACAGTAGAATTGTGTGTCAAGATATCACCATGTCATCACCACATGATTTCACTGAAAGACGATAAATGATAATATTGAATTATTGCCAAGCCCCGATTTCATAGAGGTGAAAATGAAATGGTATTGATTAAAAGCAATCAAAACCAAGTGGATGTTCAAGTGGGATTTGACCTCTGTCACTCTGCACACACACACACACACACACACACACACACACACACACACACACACACACACACACACACACACACACACACACACACACAGTCTCAAGGTATGTATAGGGTGATACGAACAGGAGCGGACTGTCCCGGTGAGTCTGAAGCTGCACTGTTATCAGGAAGGGTATAAAAAGATCAATTTGTTCTTCGGGGTCGATGGTACCTGTCCCGTTTCAATTTCAAAGTGCTTAAAGGCGACAGTCTGGCTTTCAAGGAGACATTCCTTTTGGTTCATTGACCTGGGCCGCTGCCATGGCCCCAAGCCCGAGTAAATGTGTAGACAGAGAGAGGTACAGTGAGCGCAGACTGAAAACATCCTAAAAATCTGACCGCCTCCAACTGAAAAGCCTTTTTAATCTACAATCTCTCCTCATCGGCTAAAACCTCTCCCATGAACTCACAAGCCCTGACTAACTAGTGATAATAATAATAATAATAATAATAATAATAATAATAATAATAATAGTAAAAAGTTGACTCATATCTCATCAAGAAACCACATTGGACTCCCATCAAGCGAATAAACAATAATTAGAGTAAAATCCAGTTATCAGTGAAATGCAACTTTCTGAAATTCAGTTTTCAGTTGTGGTTTGAAACAAGATAAAGAGTTTGCTAATCATATTTTGCCCATAAATTAAGCAGTAAGCTGCTGTCTCTCAGGCCTTGCAAACAAAGACGAAACCTTTTCCTGGAGTCATGCTATTATTATGTTGCAGAGGGACACTATGTTTCCTGGGAAGTTGAAAAAATCATCTTAAGATATGCAAGGCCCTTTATTTCAAAATGCTATGTGTCCATTTGGAGAGAAATATGTTACCTGAGGGTCATGTGAACATTTCCAAAACACAGGAGATCTCATCCTTTTTTCAGTAATGTTGCTGTGAATTTCTTAAACTAGCTAGTGATATAAATGGGATTCCATAATATGTTTTACTTTCAATTTCAGTAAACAGTCCC
This sequence comes from Centroberyx affinis, assembly GCF_046629955.1. NCBI lineage: Eukaryota > Metazoa > Chordata > Actinopteri > Beryciformes > Berycidae > Centroberyx > Centroberyx affinis. Next base: position 281,622 of record NW_027279998.1, read on the forward strand.
AGAAATCATTTTTTCAGAGCAGGTTTCATGTTTTTTCAAAATATCTCAAGATTCACTCTCTACTGCCTCTTGAGACTGTTTGTCATGCTGCAATTTGCAAAGTAAAGCAGAGTTTTACTCACAGTATCTCCTTGTAGTTTCTAAAGACTAACAATGTATCCCCCCCCCCCCCCCCCCCGCTGTTTTAAGATCATCTGGGTGACAATTAAAGCGGGAAAACATATGGTGTAATTCAGTTTTCCATTATGCATTGAACTCATTAATGCTTTTTTCTGCCAGAGAGAGATTTTTTTATCAAGATACTTTAGGTTTTTGCCAGAGGTGGGGCACAAAAATGTAAAAGCCTGAACTGGAATTTCAGAAAACAGCCTACTGGTAGAAAAATATAGGCTTCAAAATTACAGCCTTTAGCACGGCCAGGTCAGAGTTCAAATTGTCCTGAATTCTTCCTATCACTCTCAACTTTTTCTTAACCCGATAAATCTTCATCCAAGTTGTGTACAACAACTCCAAACTCGTCATCACAGCATTCAAATAGGGAAGTGACTGAAGGAGGAGAGGCAGTCCATTGGTGGGAGACAGTGTTGGAGTAATTACATGACATGTCAATCACATTCCCATATTTATCGTGTGGGGAAACACAAACATTGCATTATGTGTATTTGGCAGGTGGCATTATGTTGGGCAGTGGACCTGTGCTAATTCTGCCAGTGTGTGGGTGGCCATGTGTCAGAATGAAGGGCTGTTATGTTGTGTAGGTGTTGTGTGTGTGTTTTGCGTTAGTTTGGTGGTTTGTGTTTCTGAACACACACACACGCACATACACAAACACACACACACACACACACATTTACATGTATGAGTACCCACCTGCTTAGTGCCTATGTGCTAGAAGACATGCACTTGAGATGCTATTTCAGGATTAATGGGTTGACTCTACATCATACTGCCTCTGCAACAATCAGGCAGTACTGCAGCACACAGAGTGGACTATTTTACACACACACACACACACACACACACACACACACACACACACACACGACATGATTAACATGTCTGCAGTATTAGCTAAGTGTGTGTTTTAATAGATAATATAGATAAATAGATAATAAGATTCATATGATCAGATGAAGGATGAATAAACTTTTAACCAGATGCACAACTTGTAGTGTGTGTGCGAATGTGTGTGTGAGCACATGTATGTGTATATGCCATCTTCTGTGCATGTTTGGTGTCAGACGAGCTTGGCTTTTCACTGTGATCGTGTGTCACTTCATCTCCAAGTTAGAGCATTTTGTTGTTTTTCCTCGCTGAACCAGAGCAGAGAGTTTTGATTGTGGACGGCGGTTCAAAGCTGGTTTCCAGGGTGATGGCGGAGGCTGATTTAGCCTTGTTTCAAAGGGGTAATGGTGGAGAAATTCTTCCACTGCACTTAGATCCAGATTATTTTCAAATTGCAGCAGCAAATGAGCTAGTAGCCTCACCTTCTAGCTTTCGTCTTTTGATGCAGGGAATATTATCTGCTTAAATTCTCCCTACTGTCATTAGCTTATACTCTGAATTGTCAGTTACTGAGCTTGATGATTATTTGTGCATCACAGGTAGGTATTACAGTATAAATCCAGAGCTATTACACCGTTCGTATTCAGATCACTTTGCAACAGAATACAAAATATTCTGAATCTTCACATTCTCCTATTCAGTCATGCTCTTTTCTCTGGTTCCTACTGTTCCTGTGTGTGACAGGAGGGCGGATCTGCAACGACGGCCTGAGCTACACATGTAGATTCTATATTTACGTCTCCCTAAGCAGCCAGCCGGGTGGGGAGTACTTTGTGAGGGATGAATCATTTCTTAGCAGATGTGCCCAATGGAAAGGATCCCTGCTGCGCTCCTTTGATCAGAGCTGTGAGTCGGGGTAATGCGCTCTGGTGGGTGTCTGTTTGGCTCAGCAGAGAGGAGACGGAAACCTTGCAGTCTTAAGTAGCTCTGCTTTTCCTAAATAGAAAAATGACCATGTCCAGTTTGACTTCTCCTGCCCTTTGTCAAGAATTTATAGTTTGAGATGGCTTGAGTTCGGAGTTGCTGTGTTGACAGTGTAAGTAATGAGGTGAATCTTACCTGAAGCACTACAGCTGATCACAACTCAGACTGAAGACTTGCTCATGATAGTGTAAGATGATATTATGTTGGCTCTACATAACCCCTGTGACAAACACACCCTTCACATTTTGTTATCAGCCACATTTACTGCCAATAACCAAGTGTGATTTACTGTTTTTCTTGTTGCTCAACTTTCCTCCTAGCCTTTTTGTATTAACTTGCCAAAATCCCAGGGAGGAGACGCAAATCCTGCTGACAAGCTTTTTCCTGCAGCATCAGTGCCATTAGGAAATGGCAGTGTGTCTGCTGATGTGGATAAATGTGCTTGTCTAAGCTCTTTTTAGAGTGTTATTATTATTATTATTATTATTATTATTATGGAGGTGATTTATTTGAATGATATAAAAAAAATGTATTTGTATTATAAAGCTTTGTTATAGAGGATGCCTGTTTTGAGTTGTTATCTTGCAGCCGTGGGAAAACGAGAAAAGTCACTGAATTTGAATATGCGTTTTCCATGCCTGAAAAAAGTTATGCAAAAGCATGCATGTCTGTCAAGTTTTAGGAAATGCATCTAAATGTGCTCATAATCCTATTTTCAACCAGTCAAGGGCTTAACATCAAGTCTGGCTGCACCACACACCTTTGAAGGAATAACAACCCAAACAAAAAATTTCTGGATTGCGTAAATCCTTCAGTCATAGTTGTAGCCTGCCAAAAAAGACTGGGATGTTTATATTAGCTCTTCAGCCATAAACTGTAGCGTTTTAACATGGACACTGACAAATATTCAATCATAAAATAGTCACGGAACGATTTGCAAAAATGTGTTGGGATTTGGAAACAAATCCATTGCCATGGACATAAAAGTTACTGTTCAAATGAGTGACTTGTTAGGTGAGAGAGAGTGATAGTTTGCTGTATAAAGTGAAATAACTCTGTTGGTGTACTTGTAACTTCATTGTTGTTCCATCATTATATTTCATTTGGCCCAGTTTGCTCCTGCCTCAGCTGCTAAAGGTTAAAAGTGCAGTATGAGCACAGAGACCCCGGCGTCCCCCGGTCAGACTTTATCAGTTCTGTCCTGACACAAGGCTTGTTATCCAGCACCATCCATCACGTTTAAAGACCTGTGCTGTAGTTTAACCCACAGAAACAAGAGTGCCTGGAGGGGGTCAGTGGTAAAGAAGGCCTCTGCTCTGCTGACTGAACAGGGGATAAGAGCTTGTGTGTGTATGAGAGAGAGCGAGTGTGTGTGTGTGTGTGTGTGTAAGTGTGTGTTTGAGTGAGAGAGACAGAGAGAGAGAGAGAAGGATAAGAACTGACGCAGGCACAAAGTTCCCCCGGTTGACTGTGGCCAACATAAATCAACTGTTCTTGTGATGGAGGGGGCAAGACTGAGCGGGGGGGGGGGATCAATTTCCAAACAGCACTACCCTCTCCGGGGGAAATCCCAAGGGTTCATGGGAAAACGCCTGATGTGAAGGATGCAGGCATGAAGTTCTTTGTTTGTCCTCTCAACACTTGCATACTTGTGGACTGCGGTCACTCATGATCTTCTCTTTTTTTCCCAGTCGTCGGCTCCTTTACTGTTTCCGCTGCTGTTAGCTGCAGTGTGCGACATGTCCATGATTTTGTTGAACCTACATTGTACAGACATAAGCCTCTTCATATTGTATAGTGTTACAGATGAGAGGAAAATGTGACACCTAGCTATCCTGATGGATCAAAGCGGTAGAGAAGGTCTCCTGTGTGAAGCTACAGCGTTGAAGTGAACTGTTGCTACTCTTTGAACTCTGTGAAACAAGACAAACGCATCCGTGAAAACGACACCTATGGGATGTTGGAGCGGACGGGTGATACCTCCCGATCCCTTTGAATCAGATACAACCAGGGTGTGGAGGTGGGAGGCTGGTGTTGCAACTTACTGAAACGAGCGATGTAGCACAAGGCCGTTATCTGTGTTGAGGATTGTGCTGCCTGTGTCCGCGGAGGAGTTATTGACCGATGTAACCGCTGGCAGGGATGATTGCAAAGGCCTGGTCAATACTGTAGCTTCTTTAATCGTGCATGGAAAGAGAGCATTGATCTGCGAGGTGTGAGCACACACACACACACACACACACAGGGAATCTCTGGGAAAAAGAAAGGAATGCGAGGGCCGCAGCAGAAGCAGAAGACGGGACAAAGACGGCCGCTGTTACCTCAGGCTCGCTGTACACGAGCACGGAAAGGTCAGCCAGAGCCACCCGGCGTCACCCCGGTCTGTGCTGAACCGCAGAACCAGAACAAAGCCTAAGTGGAGCGGACAGGCTCGTTTCTGCGTGTCACACACAATCCTTCCGTTCAGACAACCAGCATATCCAAAAGATGGCTGACTGGGGCCACGTTGCCCGAGAGGAGGAAATGAAACGTGTCTGCTTGTGTACGTGTGTGTGTGTGTGTGTTTATGCGTGTACATGCGTGCATCCGGGTCTGTGTGTTATTGCAGTCTGGCATGAGCGAGGCAGAGATTCAATTATGTCGTGATTGAATGCGATTCATTAATCACAAAGGGGAAAGTGTGGGGTTTCATTTTCACGCCTCGAGCCGTGTGTTTCTGCTCAAGATGGCCGTGCTAATCACCACCTTGAGTAATTTGGGATTGAGCTGCTGGCTTGGTGTTGGCTAGGAGGGGGTTATTTTAGTGGATCTTATATGTGGAGAGAGAACTGTGGTAAATAATGTCCCGCAGGCTCCGATGCATGGGAGGTGAGAAATTTAAGGGTGTTGTGTGTTTTCACGTATGCTCTCTCTCTGTCTCTCCCTCTCTCTCTCTTTACACACCCACATCCTGAAAAGTTTGTGCAATCACAGCAACAGCAATAGAAAAAAAAAAGTTTTAACAGTAAACAAGCTGTGATAATGAGAGCATAAAACAAATTGATGATAACATTAACGGTGTTTCTCCTATTTCCCTTTCCCCTCTCTTTCTCTCTGGCCCATTACTTTCTTAACTTCTTTACTTTTCTCTCTCTCTTCTCTTTCTCCTCTCTCTCTCTCTCTCTCTCTCTCTCTCTCTCTCTCCCTCTCTGTGTTCCCCCCCCTCCCCTGCAGGTACTTTGTGTTAGATCCAGAGTTGGGACAGCTGCAGTACTTTGTCAACGAGCAGGGAAAGAGCCAGAAGCCCCGAGGGTCCCTGCCCTTGATTGGTGCCTCGGTAACCCCGAGCGACGAGGCTCCGCACATGTTCATTGTAAACTCTGTCAATGGAGAGCTGTACAAACTCAGAGGTATGACCTCACGGTGGCCTTGGCTGCCCTTATTTGGCAAACTGCAAACACACAGCGGAGCGCGAGTGCTTCATGTTGGAACGAGAAAGATCCTTAGCATGTAGAGTCATTTGCTGGCGGGTGTTTGCTGTACAACAGAAACATTCTCCTTGTTATGCAAAGTGCTTAATAGAATTAAATCTCCAGCGCTTGACTCTTAAAGTTGCATGAAAGTTGCATGAGTCACACTGAATTACAACTTTCATCGCACTAGATGTAATTATTGTTCTCCTCTGGCACTGAGCAGACGAGCTTTATTGTGTTACTGTGCCGCCTTCAAAATCTAACTTTTCCTCTTGTGTGCACAATTGAGTTTGAGTAACCTTTGAATATCAGTTTTCAGTGTTGGATATTAAATATTCCCTTTTGTAGCAATAAACCTAAGGGGAGAGATGTAATTGACAATATTCGTTATTTTGGAGTAAACAAATTAAAGCGCTACATATCCTGTGTTGCTCTCCTCTCCGTTAGAAGTGATATTTCACTTTTTTACAACATTTGTTATCTTTTAAGACGTTTACTTTGATGTGAGTGTGTGGGCAGTAAGCCTCTGACATTGGTTTGCCCCTGAAGTGTGTATTAATTACTGGCATACTTGATTCCTCTCTCTCTTTTCCCATCAAGGAATCTTGAAAACTCCAACATACAACTTGGAAAAACATATTTGTTATGAATAATATGTACTGTCTGCTGGTATTAAGACTGGACCAAGGGCATGACATCACTTTGGATACCTGTGATAGCCAGAAGAAATATGAGGCCAAAGCATGATAGATAAAAAATATTATACCAAAGTGAAATATGGCTTTAAGACCCAGTGGCAGACACTTGGACTGTAGCTGGTCAGTGTGCTGAAGGCCTTTCCTTCCACTGACCTGTATCCATTGAGGCAAGAGAGACTCCCTGCACCGTTGCTCTACTTGAGCCTCTGGAATGTCCCCTTACACTCCCAAAGGGGGATATCAGAATAACTTGGCCTATATTCCATGAATAACTCAGTGATCCATGTGTATTGAGCTAAGAGGAAACAATAATCCCACAGAGAAGGAGTTGGAAGCTGCAGCTTGCAGGCAGAGGTATTTGCACAGTTCACTGGAGAGTGTCGACTTAGGACTGACTGGATATAGCAGCATTAAAAAAACGCGTCAGTGACTTTCAAGAATTCCCGAGAAACCCATTGAGAGAAATGGCGTGCGATCTTTTGAATCAGCTCAGCCGAACCCCCGGGCCTGTCTCGAGGTTTGACTGGTGCCAAAAAAACCCCCCCAAAAAACCCCAGCCCATTAAGTTTTCTTACTCTGAAAGCACTTGAAGTGGAATGGCAACATTTGTACGTGAAACTTCAATTTGCTCAAACAGTGGGGAACAAAGCCGCTCACATGTGCGTTCTCAACGGTCGGTGATTAAGATTAGTTGGGTAGGCTTAGATCTTGCATCGGTTGCCATGGGAACGCCTTGGGGGGGGAAAAGAGAAAGTTCACGGTTCAGTCAGGAGTCAGTTTCCAGTTTTCTAGGCTTAACAATAAACCGGTCTAAGGTATCACCTCACTGATGGTCTGTGTCCAGGCTTTAAATGTCAACTTTATTCTCATGTTGATGCCCTTTTGACAAGTGGCTTTTGAATGTTTTTGAATAGGATCTCTTACTGCTAACTGGTATTTAAGGTGTAGCCGGGTAGCGGATACACACATTCTGTAACGCAGACGCTCCCTTGAGGTGTGTTCTGAGCATCAGTCGATCACAACTCTTAATAACGTTTCTCCATGAATGTAAGAATCCGAAATTTGATCCGTGGGGAGGGGGGGGGGGGTCAGATGTGACACCTAACAGAGCTGTAAACCTGCCTCAGGTTTTGTCTGATTGTGAACCGAGGGAGCACAGGGTAATTAGCGAAAGCAGGGGAATATAAAGGGAGTATTTCATTATCCGATGCGGGGACTGCGGGGCCTTGTGTACCGCTGCTGAGCAAAGGTGGAGAGCAGCGGGAATTTAATCACGTCTGAATGTTCGGATGGCAAATTAAGCTATTTATCATGTGACGCCTCTGTGAGACAGTCAGCCAATGATAAAGGGTCAAGTTGTTTCCAGCAGGGCTTTCAAACCGGCTGATTAGAATGCCTGACACAAGCCTCGGTGTGTATCTGAATAATTAAAACCCTACTTTTCTGTGATGTTTTGATGCAGAAATCTATCCTCAGTATTGATGATTATAAACCCGCCATGACATTACAATCTAGGTTCACTATTTGCCGCAGCAAACTATTTGCATGTTCCCTGTGATGACCTGTGTTAGCTGTGGAAGTGACATTATGTTTTAGACTGATGCACTTATCCGGAGAGACTTGCAATGAGAGTGAGCAGGGAGCGGTTCAGTGTCGCACTCAAGGATACTTTGACTTGGCACACAGCTGTTGATAGATACACACTGGCTGCTGCAGGGTTCAAAGTTCAAGATTCAACTTTATTTGTCCCCAAAGTGTTTTTGCAGCAAGCTACAAGAAGGACACATAAAAGAACAAAATCAACTGCCAAGCACACCAAATGTGAGGCACAGTTCATCATGGCTCAGTAAAAAAGAATTAAAAGAAAGTTACAGTTAAGCCCAAATTATGACAGATTTTCCATGACATCAAAATTAATGGTCACATTAGCAAAGTGAATCATGGGGATCAAACCTGTGACACTTGGGTTAGGGAACAGTCTATTTGCTGGGCCACCCTTGCCACCCATTCTGGTCCCTGTCACCCTGTCCGTTTTCTTAAAATCTATGGTTTAAGTGCCCCGCTCATATTACCTCCTCGCTCATATTATCTCCTCGCACATATTATCTCCTCGCACATTAATCAAATGTAACTACTCGTCCAAGCATTCATCTTGAAACTTACCATCACCACCACCAGTAGGATCTACTTTGACACTGCTATAATTAACATTAGAGTAATTGCAGGATGGTGGTGGTGCTATGATTGACTGAAGTAGCTCTCTCTCTCTCTCTCTCTCTCTCTCTCTCCCTCTCTCCCTCTCTCTCTCAGAAAGTAGCGTTCGGATACCATTCAAGCGTCTCTCTCCGGGATGGATATTGACATTTAAATGGGATACACGGACCAGGATGGCAGTCCATTGTTACTCGTTGTAAATGGGCAGATGGACTGGCTTCTCGCTGTAGCGTTTCGTTGTTAGTCTCCCTCAGTTTCCAGCGCAGGCCTTGTGCATTCATCAAACGAATAGAACTGCCAACACTTCACCTCTGAGTCCGCGGCTCTTGCGACACAATACCAGCTTTGAATTTTTCATCAGCATCATAGTATCCCCCCTGAATAAAAACAACCTGGTCTTCGCTAAGTAATGACTAGTGTGTGTGTGTGTGTGTGTGTGTGTATCGCTTGCCTCAGCCTCCTATTCTCACCATATGAACAGGTGCATATTAGCATAGCCACACACGCCTGCCCCCCCTCCCATCCACAGCACCCACACACACACACACACACACACACACACACACCTCTGCTCAATCCAGCGAACTAATTATCTTTAATCACAGCCAAGCTTGCACACATCACAGAGGAGAAATAACTGATTTAGACGCTTGCTCATTCCCCGGCTAAGCGGCTCCCTTTTGAGCAGAAGATTTATGTGGCTGATGCCAGCGAGGAAGGAGTGAGGGGGGGGGGGGCAGGGGGGTCTTTGCAGGGAGACAGCTGGGTACAGGTGTTTTCTGTGCGAACACACCGCCAGAGCCTGTTCTCTTCTGAGAGATGAGCGGTCCCCTTCCCAGTGGGAGAGCGCGTCTCATATATACGTGGCGCTTGTCAAGAGTTTCTCGGTGAATGTCTCATTTTCTTCAGAGTTGCCTCTTCACTTAAAGAGGCTTTTTGTCGGCGTCCCTGTGACTTTTGCAGCTGTAGGCGGTGCAAGTGACTGACAAGCGCAAATTGAATTCTCTGTACGGTGAAATGACTTCCATCGGTATGTCGAAAAAACATGTCAGCGATTTCATAAAAAAAAAACAACCCTTTCTTACAAGATTCAAAGTTCTACTCTGGTTTCATTTGGTTTATGACCACAAGGAACTTTAAGATAATTAAACTAATGAAAGTTTCGGTCCTGTTTATCTAATGACAGTTGATGATGTTTTTTTTTTGTTACACTATCCCCTTAAGGGTCTCTCTTTTCTTTTTAAGTGAGTGAGCAATACAGCAGGTGCACCAGGTGCAAGGTTTTCCATAATAGTCTGAAATCCATTACAATCTTCTGTAATTAACTGTTTAAAGATAGGCTAAAAGAAAGATTTCAAGATCAAATAATCTCTTTGTAGTAAAATTTGATCATCTCTTGACCTCCTTTGCTACTCTTTAAAGTTGCAGCCTAAACTCATGATAACCCATCGGAGACATCATTCTCCGCTCATTAGTCAGTGAAATGGGATCAGAAGGGTTTTATTGTCTGCTCTGACCTGGAGGCGGTCAAGTACAAGCAGACAGTCAGTGTCTCCTGTAACTGGAGGGCTGCAGCTGACTTTGTTAGTCAGCAAGTCTGAGTTTCAATTGGCTGTTTGTGTTTAGATAGCAGGATGGATCGTCTTTGGGCCAAGGGGACGCCGCAAGCATGTACAGAATCAGAGAGGAGTATCAAGCTGCCTCCTCTCTTCTTATCCATGCTACTCACAAATGAGTTGCTCTATTTCTTGAATACTGAGGGAAAATTAAGAGGTTAGGATTTGATACCAGGGCTCAGGACATCATTCAAAATGCAACAGGATCAAATGGCTTTGGAGACAGTCAACAAGTTGAGGAATCAAATAGTAGCAGATATGATCATTGGCATCAAGCAGACGGACCTCACAGAGTAAGACAAGTTTTATGGAAAGAGTATCATAGCCTGCCCTCTTCATCCCTTGTCAGAATTTGAGCTATTCCCTTCAGATCACAACCACAAGCTCACTCAAACAGATTGAAGTTGTCATTTATTCCTCGTGCCATAAACCTGCTCAGATGTAACGGCTGGACTCTCCACCGGATTCTTTGGTCATTTTATGTGCTTTACATCTTTCATTTGCTCTGTCTTGATGTGTGAATTTATTGTGTAACCTAGGAAACAGACTATAGTGTATTGTACAGTAGGCTACTGCACATAGTACTGCACAACTCATCTATATCAGTGTTTGTTTTTAAATGAAGTTAATGTTGTGGCATTTCTCAGATCATCAGGCAGGGAGTTCCACAGTTTAATGAAAGCACAGCTGTTGGTTTATAGGTTTATTTACCTACTGGAGCTGCTGACTAGAGAGCCTGCCCCTCTTCTCCTCACCCCAGGTGAATTGGTGCCGTTTCCTGAATATTGAACGTATGCAGCGTGATGCGTGTAGTCTTCTCATTATAGTGTGCCTGCTGTTGTCTTTGTACTGTACATAAGGTCCTGTTGTCGTTGTATCTTGTGTGCCAGTATGTACTGTGAGACTCTGCTGCAGAGAGACAAGATAGTGTCTTACATTTTCTTTCTGACTCACAATATCAACAAGACAATTTTGTGTATTTGTATGAAAATACACACTTTCATCTTCTCTTGAAACTTAGTTTGGGGTCAAAAAGAGGTTCCATTCTTTCAGTTCAGAACGGTACATTGAAACTGATGTTACAATAAAAGCAGTAAGAATATTTACAGTAGGCTTCAACCGATATGAGTTTTGTATTTGAAGCTACCGATGGTTGATATTTTGTGCTGACATTCAATATCTTTAAATTTGACCATTTTCATGCCAAAAAATTATAAGAATTCAGCGTCTCCCCTCTAACTTTATTCTTAGCCGAGTGCAAACGCTGCTGGAACAGCATTTAGGCCATTATGAGACACTAAAACTCTCCACTGACACTAGAGTGACTCAAATTTTCAATCAATTTTGTCATCAAGGGCAATTTGTACTTGCAGCTGGCCTCGCTTACTATTGATGCCTCCGGCGTTCAGCGCTTTGGGCAAACCTCAGGCTATAAGTTAAGAGTTCATCTGTGATAATGGAAGGCACAGCACAATAATAATAACAGAAATTGAATGGTAATCATCAGTGGATATGGGGACACTCAGGGCAAATGGCTTTTTTTGTGACTGCATATTGACCTGACTGCGAACTCATGTAGGGATTTATTGGTAATTCTCACTGTCTCACTGGAATGAGAGGAAACAAGTCTTTGATTTTATTTTATTTTATTTGTTATGTGTGATGTGTGTCTTTGCAGCCTCCGATGCCAAGGAGCAGCAGTTTTGGATCAGTCAGCTCCAGGCCTGTGCCAGACGTCATTCTGACAGCAGTGCCAAGGTAGGACACACACGCACACACACACACACACACACACACACACACACACGCACACACACACGGTCACAGTTGTAAACATGACCCAGGCCAAGCTCTTGGAATGTGTTCCTCAGGAAGAGCAGTGAGCGGAAAGCCTTGACATTTCCCTGGAGATTGCTGTCCCCCTGTGCGTCTGTTTAGAAATGCGATTGTGGCTGTTTCTCATTTCAGTAAACACAGGTCAGGTTCATGGAGTTAGACAACTGACAGTCTCTGTACACGAGCCTGCCCCTCCGACGGGTGAATCACTCGGTACACCAAGTGCTTAGAGGAAGTCGTCGTCCTCGTTCCCCTGTTCTGCTGTTGGCCCACCGGCTTTCAGTGACAGAGTGTAAACATGGAGGTGACAGATGTCATTTTCAGTGGCATTAGCTGCCAAGCTTCTTATTTACATTCAGTCCAGAGTTTCAGTTGATGTTTTTTGCCTTTGCTTTCCTTGCTCGAGTGCCTACATGTTGAGGAAAACCACACCGGATCGTCTCTGTTCTTCTCCTCCTGTCATTGTCTCTCCCCTTTGGCCCCCACTATGTGTAGCTGTTTTTTCTATGAAATCTTGTATCAGCCTCCAGTAATCTTGTACAAATCCAATTCATAAGAGTAGCGTTGCACTTTTGCTAAAAGCCAGTAATACGAGAGGAGACCTATACATCTTGAATTTCAATTTCAAAAAGTGTACATTACACTGTGATCAGATAGGACGCTTTTTTCTCTGCTCAAATGCAAAGTGCAGCTGTGAGAGTAACAGAGAGAGCAAGAGCTTAAAGGCTGCAAGAAGCATGACATCATCCTTGTTGCTATGCAACACAAAGTTTAGCAACATCTTGCAAACGATCAAATTAGCTGTAGTGAGCTAACCTGAAGTGACAAAGGAGATAATGTTGTTGAAAATAAAAATGGACAAGGGAAAGTTAGCGACTGCTCTGCTTGGTCTTGAAGAAGAGGATGAGGAGCCCGTTATGAACCAGAGGATTAGTTAAAGTTAATGTTACTCACCAGGAAACTGTAAGAGGCTGCTTACTTCCCTCCAGGTGCTGCATGTTTTTCTCTGACTGATGCTGACATAATGCACGGTGTGGCTAAAGTTGAGACTTGGAGCGCCGAAACACGCTGTGTTAAAAGCCGCCTCCCATGCCCGTGCCATTACAAACTAGAAAATGTGCTCAGTAGAGCGCAGACCCACGCCATGTCTGACAACACCCCGCAAGGCTTCACCCAGAGATATTACAAAAACCGTGAGAAGGCCCAGTGGTTCTTCCCTGCACAACCTTTTGTCATAGTTGTAACATTATGTGAATCTGTTCTGAAATGCACAAAAATGCACCTTTTTGTGGAAGACCATGCCCACCACCACGCCCCCTTTTGGCCAATCAACATGAAAAGTTAATCAGTTCTTGGCCCCTAACCAACGTTCATACCAAGTTTTGTGCAAATCCGTCCCCCACATTGTGATCATGATCATGACACTAGGTAACTAGGGTCAAATCCCAGTCAGATTTATTATCGAGGGTGATGATATTAGCTGTTTTCTGGGGCAATGTAGACGGGCAACTCTCCCATCAACAGGAAACAAACTGAGACAGAGGGTCTAAAAGGCGATTCAAATGTTTCCTGGCAACACAAATGTTCGAATCTTATAAAAGTACCGATGCTGAGCGAACTCCTCATCAGAAAGTCATATGGGTATCGCTGCCTTTACAGCCAAACCTGTCCGTAGGTTTTATGGGGGGGCCGTCTTGTTCTCGCTTTAAATTCTGCTGGAGCTAATGGGGGTGTTATGAATATACCAAATGTTCTATCATTTTCTTTCATCTGCTGTGCTCCCTTGTTTTCTCGCTCTCTCTCCCCGGTTCTCTCTCCCCATGACCACTAACTGATTGGGCAAATGCACAGTTGCAGACCACAATAAAATGTTTTCCAAATAAATGCCGTCTCCTCTGCAGATGGCAATTAATGCTACCCAATTAATTACATCTGTGTGTGTGTGTGTGTGTGTGTATGTATCTTTCTGCCCATGCATCCCTCCCATCCTCCTCCTCCGCTGCACTGTAGCTCTTAAATATCGTCTCCTGCAGCTACTTTCCTTACCGAGCTAAGAAAAAGTGAGCTAAGCTTCCATGTGCGACATAACCTGTCATATGGAAACTTTGCTTGCCTTTCTAATTCGAGAATATTTTCCAGCGCTTCCACTGATAGTAGACTTAGGGATTTAGGGAAATATGGTAAAAGGCTGCTGCTTTATATTAGGATGAGAGTGTAGCAGACTGTGTACATTTTCTGGCTTCACTGCCCTGTTCCTATCTCTGCAGGCTCATTTCTGAAAGATGGGCTGTGTTGGGCGTGGTAACTACCTTTATCCACCACAACCAAAATAGCCAAGTGGAAAAAATATATATATTTTGATCTGGGTTTCATGGATTAGTATTTGGGCATGTGCGTTTTTTTAAATTTTTATTTAGTTTGGGCTTCAAGGGATTAGTGTATGTGTGTGTGCTGTGTGTATCTCTGTGGGGTGTATCCCCATTTGCCTGATCCAGTGGAGAATGAGGCTTGTTATGGAGCTCCTTCTGGATCCTTCACTGTAGGACCTGACAGTCTGGAAATCCGCCATGTGTGAAGGAGAGAAATAAGCCAAATGCTGCAACAAACTTTTGGAATTAAAGTTGACTTGGTGGAGATGTGGAAGCTATTTTTGTTGGTCTTTGCTGTAGCTGTAATTGTATAGGATGATGTTGTTTGGTATGCTTGTGATGATTTGAGTTGCACATCCCACTTGTAATGTTTATTTGGTACCTGGTGTGCAGTGTATTGAGTCCTGCTGTACAATAAAGTGGTCTACGACTAAAGGGAATCGAAGCTGACCAGTAGGCATGGGGATTGTCTCAATTTATAGACCAGGTAATAGACTGATCTGCAAACTTTCTTCTCCTTCTGATGCCATGAAAAGTATTTAGAGCATTTAGCAAATAACTATGTAAAAAAAATCTTTGAATTTAATCAACTAAAAAAAACGTAGTCAGCTAAAACCCTAGCAACCAAATGGTATACAAATTGACGAAGGGGGGACAATCTTACTGTACAGTCAGGCTGTGATTGCATTCAGCTCTATTGTACTATGTAATGGGTCGTGTGTGTGTGTGTGTGTGTGTGTGTGTTGAATCTTACTGTATGTTTGTGCTTGCTCTCAGGTGAGGAAACTGAAGGGATCAGATGAACATCTGAGTGTGGAGAGGGCAGCAGGAGGCCAGGAGGTGCTGGTGAGTCCACACACACACACACACACACACACACACACACCCATGCACACACACCCACACACACGCACACACATGCCTGAGCCCCTAAACTGCACTATATTTGACGTTGTGTCCATAGTGTAGTTTCACCTTCAAAATCCAGAAATCACATAGTCAAGGAAAACTCCAGCTGCTGTTCTTGCCTACACTTTAGATTCCGTCTTTCCCATGACAACAACACTCCTTTCATGTGTCTCTTTGAACAATTAAACACCTCAGCCTCATTATACAGCCTCATCGCCAACTTGCTTATTCAACACGTAGCTCCTCACCCCTTCAAAACGCTGCACAGCTGGGTACAAGCGAACGTCCAATTACTAAAGCAACCAAAAGACGAGCGGAGAAGAAGAGGGGTGGATAAATGAGAAGAAGAGGAGAGGAGGAAGAGAGGAGCGTTTCCACGGCGAGCTGAGCAGGCTTTTTGTTCCTGTACGCTGACCGTGGGGCATTGCCACGGCAGCAGTTGTTATTACTGTACCCACTGCTGTGGTCTAATCCTTCCCTAAGCTGCACTGTCTGCCTCTCAGATCGCTATCGCAGCTACTCTGGTGATGAGGGTGTGTGTGTGTGTGTTGGCTTAGCTACATCTCTGCCCTGTCAGAGATACACTGTGTGTGTGTGTGTGTGTGTATGTATGTGTGTGTGTGTGTGTGTGTGTGTGTGTATGTGTGTGTGTGTGTGTGTGTTGTTGCTGGTGGAAAAGGCATATAGCAGGAGCAGTGTTCGTTATTCGCTACACAAGGAGGGCAAAGGGTCACTTCCCCCATGAGTCTGTATACTGTAGGTAACTGAATAAAAGAAAGGGATGACAGATTTTTATACTGTCGGTGGATGCAGTAAATACACTTCTCAACCTTTTCTTAGGGAGACTTTTTATTTTGATAACATCAGTTGTTGAGGTGGTGGAACAAACGTAATCTCTTCTGGGGTAGAGTATATTTCTACACTCATTTTCCCCTGAGTGTAGATAGTACTGTACCTATGGAGAGATAAACATATGGATTTGATATGATCAATGGAAGAAGCTGCGAAACATACAGGACTGTGTTTTTGTGGCATTCCTCCTGTTCGATAAAGCAATAACTCTTAAATGAAGAATTTGAAAATCCTATCTCTCTGGCCGTAGCTCTCTACAGATTCAATTCAGGCCCCTTAGGGCAGTTTGACCTTTTTCATTACAGCAGTACCAGTCTATTGTTGGTCTCAGCTGGTGGAGTCAGCAAGCCGGTCTGTCAGGTGCCTCTCTCCAGCACAGCTGAGACCCACACTAGCTGGAAAAACAGTTACTGTAAATTATTTAACGCTATACACAACGCAACAAATCAGGTAACTGATTAGCGATATCTCTAGGTTTGTTGTATCCCTATTAGGGTTAGATCAATACATCGGTTTGCTAGTCATGTCATCCGCCTCTGAAGTGACGATCCTTCCTGATCACAGTTACATAAAAACTGTAAAATCCTGCAATGACATTTTATTACCTTTGCACATTTTATTTATTCATGTAAATGTTCAGTTATGCCTCTTGTAAATCAGCTTTTCATTTAAAGGCCTAAAATATCCCAATATCCTCAATGGAGAGTTTTAGTGTCCCATGAAGGTCTGACTGCTGTTTCAGAGGCTTTTCCACCCAGGCAAGAATAAAATTCTGGGGGAGACACTGAGTACCTGTCATTTTTTGGCACAGAAAATGGTCAAATTTAAAGATATTGAATATCAGCAACTATCGGTGACTAATATTGGTATCGGCCTACAAAAACCCACATCAGTCAAATCCTGACTCCAGTAAATATCAGTGTAAGCTGTATGCTATATACCAAGGTGATTATATCCTAATAAAAATAAAGTAAGTAACTAAGTAACACCCTGAAAGTAAGTAACTAAGTAACACCCTGAAAAACTAATTAGGCTAGCTTTGTTCCCAGCAGTGCAGACAGTGACAGCAGCTGCCTCACAGGGTCGAGTCTGCCCACAGAGGAGCGGCAGGCAGAGCACCTGTGAAGTGAAGTGGCAGGCATGTCGGGGCTGTGTGTGTATGTGTGTGTGGGGGTGTGTGTGTGTGTGTATGTGTGTGTGGGAGAGGGGCGGGGGGGTATGGAGGATTGTAACTGTGCATCATACTTAACTCCTCTGCATTTCTCAGTCTATGCCATTTACTGCTGGAATGAAGTAATCTAAGCAGCAAAAAATGACAGTCTTTAAAAATCCCTTTTTACGTGTCCAGTTTTACTCATTATGTGATGTGTGTGTGTGTGTGTGTGTGTGTGTGTGTGTGTGTGTCTCCTTATCACCAGGCACTCCTAGATGTAGTTCTTACAGATCACATACCAGTCGACCTTAATTCTGACTGATCTTTGGTTTATGCATGTGACTTCCACACGTGACAAATGTAGATGTAAACGTTGCACTCCTCGCATTCAGCTTTCAGTGTCATTATGTGTTTGTCACTCCTCTCCTCGCTCCTTTCCTCCTTGTCTTTGCTTCTTACCGTCCCCTCTTATACACACACACACACCTTTTCCTTGGTCAGACGTCTTCTCTCTGTTCCAGTTTATTGAAATGCTCGGGGCGCTGTGCCAGTTTTGGAGGACAGAACCTGAGCATGTCTATCTGTTCGCATTCCCAAACGCTGTTTTCTTTTCTGCTTACTCACGGCTCGTGGCTTATAGCTATGCACAATACAACACAGTGTACTCTCTCCTAAGCTGATTATTTCCTGTTAAATTGATTACACAAGGACTACCTACTATTCCCCCTTCTATTTAGTGGTTGGATGCATCTAATCATAAGAGAGGTGCTCTGACACTCACGCTAAGATGATTCTTTGTCCGTTTGTAAAAATATGTGATAATATGCCACTACTATTTTGCACAATTTTGTCCCATTTATCATTACAACTCCAAAAAATGAGCAAAGTAATGAGTAGTCTTCCCTTATTGGTGTATATAAATGTTATTTATGCTTTTTTTTTGAGTGTTGAACCCTGTTGAATGGATGGAGGAATGGATGGTCTTGAAAGTACTTTGCACCAAAATCAAATTTCAACATGCGGCTCTCTGGACCTCCTTCATCCGAGGATCAACACTGGAAAACCCTGTGATGGATATTTTCGTTGATATAGCAGCAGCTTTAAAACTGATTTCACCAGGATATCTTGAACTGACCTCTGTGGTATCTGAGGGGGAAATCTCCGGTGCCTTTTCTCCATGTGCAGCTGTAAACTAATGGAGGAGAAAGATCATCAGAAAAAAATTAGTTTTCTATCATGTCTGATTTTGACCAGTCTTACCACAAAAAGGTGGTAAGACTGGTAAGTAAGAGTCCTTGAATTTCACCAAACAAGTCATTGAAAAGTCCTTGAATTTGATGTCCAAGTGAGAGTGAGAAGTTGGAATAGTTGCTAGTTTCTGCAGTGCCACACAACTCTTAGTTTTTGATGTCCTGGTGGGATATTTGTGGGTTACCAGGGAGAGAGCAGCACTGCTCCAAAAAAACTGAAGGCCAGTTGTTTCTCCCTCACTGAGCAATGCTCTGGGGTGGAAGTTGTTTATTTGATTTATCTATTTTTTATTTTCACTGCTGCTGTGACCAGACCTCTGTGGTATCTGAGGGGGAAATCTCCAGTGCCTTTTCTCCATGTGCAGCTGTAAACTAATGGACAGAGAGAGAGAGAGAGAGAGAGAGAGAGAGACTAGTTTGACGGTGTGTGTGCACAGAGGTTAGCAAACTGAAGAGACAGAGTCACAGACAGGAATCGAAGGAGGCATACAGATGAAGAATTTGATGTGATTTTTGTCGCAGCACAGGGAGCTATGGACAAAAGCTCAGTTTAAGTTCACTTTCAAAAGTAACGTAAACCAGTGGTGGCACGTATCTTCTATCTAACTTTAGTTGCTGCTGTCAGGTTTGAAATGTTTGGAGGTGTAGGCAAGCCGGGGTGGGGGAGGAGTTGTTGGGTTCTCTGGAAAGGAAAGTTTGTAGGTTTTATTAGTTTCAGCTCAGCTCATAAAATAGCTTCTTTATCCACTTGGAGTTAACTAATGGACACTTTCACGGATGACCCAAGTTGCTCTCATTCAGAAAAATCTCTTTCTCCCTCTCTCTCTCTCCCCCTTCCTGCTCTCTCTGCTCTCTCATTACCTTGCCCCCATCACTTTTGATTTACAACTCCATCTCTCTCTCTTTCTCCCTCTCTCTCTCTGTCTCCCTCCCTCTAGGTCTGCTCATCCTCCGGCCGGACCCGCAGCTTCTCCCTCCTCCCCCACCTGCCTCCGTCCTCCTCCCCGGGTTCCCAGAGGCACCCGGTCGCGCCCAGCAACATCGTCACCATCACCCACCACAAATCTCCGGCTGCGGCTCGGCGGGCCAAGAGTCAGTACCCGGGACGGCTGCTGGAGGTCAAAGAGGTGGGTGTCACAGCGTTATTCAACCTGCGGCTTCTAGACAGACTGAGGGACCTTTATGTGCCTTTTTATCTTGTTTTTTAAGAAGTTGCACAGAAGGGAGTAGGCAAGTGGAGATTAATTTGGCAAGACCATGAACTCCCATTACTTTTACTTCTTGGAAAACACAGTATCTTTCATGGTGACCTCATGCTGCACTAGTAGAATATAAATTTCTAACCAATAAAACCATCAGATCTTTGAACAATCCCGCCCCTCTGCCCCGCTCCCATCAAATGAAACTGCCTTTCTCTCCCTGACTCCTATTCCATTGGTTTAGACTTTTGAATGATCCCTCTCTGCATTAAGTCCCGCCCCAACGTCCTGTTTCAGTGACTGCTTCAAATCCAGGAAGTAAAGATGCCATTTCATGGAGTGAGGAGAGGCTTAAATGTCGAGAAGGTCCATCTGGAAAGGTTTGTCCTCTCTGATAAATGATCAGTTGGACTCAGATCGATCTAAATGGACTTGACCCCCAGCTCCTCTCACAAGACTGCACTGCGTTCCATGTGGCCTTTGTCTTCAGAGCCTCTGCCTTGGCCTCAGGTGGGACACTGGTGCAGTGAGTTCAGCAAATATTCCTGGCCTCCCGGGCCGGCGCATTCCACACTTGACTGCAGTGCGTTCAATGTCTGCACTGTAAGTTTAGCTTGGTTGGCGTTTTACTGTATATATCCATACTGCTTAACATGGCCGCTGACAGAGGGAAGAGCTGGCGGAGTAGATCGCTTCTCTACCTCCAATCTTGGTGATTTTCATGTTTTTACTTAAGTTGAAAGGGCCTTTGACTAATGAAACCCTTTGAAACCCATTGGATAAACTATAAAAATGCATGGTGGTTAAGCTGAAAACAAGGCTTGTATCTCCAAAATGTCAACTTTGGTTATACAAGATTTTCACTGGACAGTGACGATACGTTGCTGCACCCATGGGTGAGTGCCATTAGGTAAACCTGACTGTGTGCAGTAATCAACATAGATAGAGATAAGATAAACACTGAAGTAGAAGTGTTGGTGTTTGTGAAGAGGATGAATTGCGCTCTGCAGTCCTTGCAGAGTGGAGATGATGAAGGAGGAGTGACAGCTTGCTACTCCAGTTCCTCCTGCCTATGCAACATTTGATATTCATGTTATACTGCTAATCCCTTAATGTATAGAGCAGTGCTTGTACATTTTAATAGTTTTCCTGCTATCGCCATGAGATGTCAAATTTATAGACTTGCAAGCTCATACTTTGCTAATTACAAAATCCCTTCACTTGAAATTTCCTATTACTTTTTTTTGACTTAGTTTGAAGCTGAAATCCTCATTAATTCTCTCCGCCTCAGTTGCTGGACCTGTCAGTTCTGGTTACCACCTCGTCCTCATCTGCTACATCTCCATACACCGATGCAGTCATTCACTATTCTCTGCTTATCTTTCAAGAAAAGACGTTTTTTTTCCCCCTGTCTTTTCTTAATAGCCTGTCTGCAGTTGGTTTATAGTGATTAATTAAAAGAGATTAGGCTTGAAGTTAGGTTTGTGAGGTGAAAATGACTGATAAAGACTTTATTGTATGCCTGGCTGGAGACACTACAGGCTGAACAGCTGCAGCATCATTTCTTTTAACTTTTTGTTTGGAAGTGTGTTGTTCGGGGCTGTTGCCAGGGAGCGGTCCATTATGGGCGCTGAATTATGGAGATAAGATGACTTCAATACATTTTTAGCTGATGGAAAGACTTTAAAAAATGATGACTAAGCGTACTGTAGCGGTGAGGAAGGAGGAAGAGAAAGAGAGGAAGAGGCACAGACAAAAGGAGAGAGGGAGAGAAAGAGAGGGAGGGATTGTTGCTTTGCGAATGTAAAATATTTCCGCTGTGTAAACCTGAATAATGGCGAATGACAGGGAAGAAGTGATGGATAGCATGAACTCTGTCATCACTGAGAAATATATTTTTTGATCCACTCATGTTTTGGCAAGGGAAATGTTTTGTCCCACGAAATGTTTGAGCTGTGTCAGCAAATTAAGTGGCGCCATCTCTGCCTTTCACTCTGAGCTGTTTGGATGTAAATAGCTGAACTGTGATAACATAAATTGTAGATAGTGTATATTCAGTAACTGTGCCTCTAGTAACTCATTCAAATCAGAATGGATGAAATTAGATAATTTGGTTTCAAACTGAGATTTGGTTCCACCGTTTGAAATAAACAAAATGATTGATAGCATAAAATTTGAACAAATATTACATAATACAGATAACACTTTTGAAGGAGAGTAGATTATTTAATTTCAAGGTTGACCAAATGATAACTCTCAGTGGACTGGAGGGGCAGAGCTTGACTTTCATGCATCTGTCTATCCAACCATGTTACAGGTCTAAAAGGGCAAAAATAATAACTTATCACCATACTGAAATTACAGTTAAAATTCACAACTATTATGCTACAGAAAATGCAGTGCTGATTCCCAGTGAGACTGCCAAAACAACAATATTTATTTACCAATTCACATCATGTAAATGCACTGGCCCTATAAATTCATTTTTCTAGATTTCATCTTTGTGAATTTGTCAATGACTGCATTGATAAAGGTTATATGAGTGAATTAGCGATTGGAAGAAAGTCAGTGATTGTTCATAATATAGGCTACTTATTTAACTTCATTTTTACCAATATTACTGCCCACTGAATGGGTGCCATGGGTTCACTTATGCTTACCGAATATCTTTTACTGGAGATATTGAATATTACTTAAGGTAATTATATTTTTCTATATATAATGTCATATGTGGTATTTTGAAAATCCCAGTCATGGAGACACTGTGAGCGCAGCCCTGACTAAAGGGTACAGGATTAAGAAGGCAGTGTTTCACCTGCAGCTACCTGACCCAGGCCCCAGAATAACAAAGACCCCTCTCATTTAGGGCCTGTCTGTGGGACAAAGCAGCCTTGTATGGGTTCAGCGTAATAGGAAATTCTAATAGACCACAGGCGCATAACACTGCTTGGCTAATAACCTATCATGTAATTGAAACCTCACAGTGGGATCTGAACACCTTGTAGCTGTGTCTGAAAGAGTAGGGCAGAAGACTGTCGGACCATTAGCAAAACAGTGCACTCACAATGTGGCATTTTCCTCAATGGTTCGTCTTGTCGGTTTTCTTCTACTTGTCATTCAGGGAACATTGCGTGTGGTTATTGAATATCAATATTTCATGCAAAGCCCTTTCTTTCATGCCTTTCCTACTCATTGAAAACCAGGCCGGCTTCAAGTTGTGTTTAATTCCCCATTCAGATGCGCCATGCTGTGTCTGTGCCTCATCACGCTAAGAATATCTTGGCTAAATGAGATTCAGTCTGGGACAGAGAGAGAGAAACTAGCAAACGGTGGGTGCGGAGAGACATTTCTCACCTCTCAGGAGCAGAGTCTTATTTCCTGAAGTGAACCCGGGACAGTGAGAGTAAATATTGAGCAGATGGTCTGATCATTAAGCAAAGCAAACACTCCTTTGGTGCTTTCTTTCATGCGATTTCTCCACAGATGGAGAAAACACGGCCCTGTGTGAAGTGTGATTCATTCTCCATTCAGTTTTACATTTCCGCTGCGTCCCCGATTCTGTCAAAAGGAATCGGGTTGCCGCCTTCTGTGACCTGATTCATATCCGCTGTCGTTTAGCTCCCGTGTTTATCTCTCTCCTCGTCCACTATCACCTCCTCCCTCCTCTCCTCCCCCTCATGTAGGTTGTTGTTCTACCTCCCCTATTCATAACAGCCATAAAGGCCCATAAACTTGGCTGACGGAGCTGGCGCGGGGCCAGAGGATGCTAGAGTAGAGTAGAGGGTTTAGGAGTCTGCCTGCATGCTGATTTATGCACCAACATACACAGTTAGCTAGCAGACTGCCGATAGCAATGCCGCTGTGTGCTGCTTATTGGTGGATTTATGGTGGGACAGTGGCATAAGGGATGTGTGGACCGTGTTGTGGTGTACACCCTGTTCATTTTCTGGTCAACGTTGATGATAATATTCATATTTTGTGATGATGATGATCTTGAAAATAGGGACCGGCTTGTTACTTGGCCTACAGACCATGGGCGTCAATTGGGTGTGGCAAGGATCGGCCCTGTATAGCCATACTTAGACCAAGTGAGTCAGAATTAAGTCTTGTAGATTCATCATTGTAATGGAGAGCAAAGATCATGCAAAATTCAAGCCAGAAATGTGTATTGGAGGCTATATCTAACACAGGGAGCGATGGAAAAAAAAAAGGGGTGGGGGGTGGGGGAATCACATCAGGAGAGCATAAGAACCAGGACCAGTGTTCCCTTAAGATGATATGTTTGGCGACCTAAATATCTAATCATCACCAAATATTATCTTGTCAGTCATAAGTAATGGTGCCACTTGTCCCCAGAAATGTAATCGATCAAAGTGGATGTTTTGGAGGCGAAATATTAGATGCAGGGACTCACTTTAGTGAATTGACACCCAGACACATTGATGCAGCAGGATATACAGCTTCAGGATCCAAACCCTCTTTCGTTTTCTGTTTTCCATCAATCCACTTTCATTACAGAACAATAATCTCCATGCAGTTGTTACTTCCCATACAAGTTTTTTTCATCCTCCCTGATAGTTTATTTACTTTGGCTCTTTTCCTCACTGTCATGGAGGGAAATTGCTCTTTGCACCTCAGTGAATCTCCACAGGATCCGCCTCCTCGGCTCCGCCCTGTTGATCCCCGTCCCACCAGCACTCACTGAACCTGAT
Source organism: Centroberyx affinis (assembly GCF_046629955.1). Taxonomy (NCBI): domain Eukaryota; kingdom Metazoa; phylum Chordata; class Actinopteri; order Beryciformes; family Berycidae; genus Centroberyx; species Centroberyx affinis. Next base: position 305,871 of record NW_027279998.1, read on the forward strand.
CCTCGCACCGTGGCAGCAGTCCCACAGATAAACCCACCAGCAGCCCCCCTGATGACATGCACACTCTTTGAAGCAGGATCCGACCGATAACACAGGTTTATTCAGTCCGGTACCAGTAATTGTGGAAAGGAAATGAACAGTGTCTGGTATAGTTTCTGATTGAATGATTTTGTCGTTCTGATTTATTGAAAGATTGAAGGATTTTTTTGTTACTCAGCTTAATCTGTGATCCAATATGTACTGTTTCTCTCAGCCGTTTTCCTCAAACAGAATTCAAAAATGCAAATATATTCTGGGATTTGGTTTGGAATTGGTGTTTCTTCTCAAAGGTTTAGTGTCGAGTGACTGTGAAAATCGTCCTCGTTGTGCTGAAAGCAGCAAATGCCGATGCCGATTTATCTCTGAAAGGCAGTATTGGCGCACCGATATATCGATCGGGTCCTGGTTTGAATATTGGGGCCATTATTGTCGTGCTGCTTCCCCTCACTCGTAAGCACCTTCCTGTGTCACTATCCGTCCATCCGTCCCCACAGAACTGTGACGGTGCAGTCAGACCACATGACCGTCTCGCCACCCCAGCCTCAGCCAGCCTGTCACTGCCGGCTGATGTGAACCCATCAAACGCCTTGACTCTCAGTGGAGCAGCACCATTGGGCTCTTACGCTGCCATGGCAGAGCTGGAGCACCGGGGTTAGGCTATTTCTGGAAGCACCGTTGGTCCTGTTGGCTCCAGAGAGAGAGGGGGGGGCGGGGGGGGGGGGGGGGCGGGGGTGGAGAGGTCTGATGGTTGTTCTGCTGCAGCTTTGTGTGCTAATATGACGATAAAGAGAACTAGAAAAGGTTAAATTTCCTGAGGATTTGTGTGCTTGCTTCCGTTTGAAAAGGTAGAAAGATGAATTCGTTAGGAAGAGTTTCAATGTCTTTAAGATTTGATTATTTGGAGATCAAGCAATTTATTTGCTAGCTAAAAGATAAAGAGAATTACCTCCCTGTAAACCAAATATTAATTTTGTTCTTATTGGTACACAGGGAGGAGAATTATTTGATTGTGTTCTTTTGTGAGAGTTTTGTATGTACGCACTCGTGTGTGTGTGTGTGTGTGTGTGTGTTTGTCTGTCTATGTGGGTGTGTGCATGTGTATAAATGTCTCTGTCTGCCTCTTGCAGTGATATTTAGGTATTTAGGTGTTGTTTTAGTGATTTAGTGAACTTTATGTTTGAATATGAGAAAGAGGAGATTTGTATTTTCTTGCCTCTATATGAAGCATTCATATTGTAATGTATTGTTTGAACGCTTGTGTGTTTGTATACATGCACTTGGGTGGTTTTTCTGTGTGTGTGTGTGTGTGTATGTGTGTGTGTTGTCCACCTGGTGACATGTTTACAATGAGGGCACACACACACACACACACACTCCTTCTCAGCCTTTGTAAGGGAAAGGCTGATGGGGAGTGTGTGTATTGAGTCAGATGGCCCTGCTGATAGAAGATATCTCTTATTTCATTGTTTGTTTTCTCTTTGTCTTACTCTCACATCCCTCTGGGTATTCTCTCTTTTCTTGCTTTAAATATCTCCTCTTTTGTCTCTCTTCCTCTTCGCCTCGCTCTCAGTCTCAGTCAGAGAAGTGGAAGAATTCACATCCACCACAGGTGGTTTTTTTTTTGTGCTTGCATCTTTTTCTGGTTTAAATCGGGGGAGAGCTATATTTTACTGCGCACCATGAAACACAGAGAGCTGTGTGTTATTTTTGTGCATCCAGCGAGGTTCAGAAAAACACTTTATGAGTTACTTTTGGTTGCATAGCAACACATTTTCTCGCCAACTTGCATTGTCACCTGCGGAAGGCCCGTCGAGTAGATCTGGACCCCGAGGTGGCTCTGATTTCTGCTTTGATTAGTGGGATACAAATGCTTTTGTGTCTAGTTTTTAAGGCTGGGTATTGGCAAGGACCTCACGATAAGATCGGTATCACGATACATGGGTCACGATACGATTGTATCACGATACATTGCGATATGATACATATTGCGATACATTGCAGTACTCTACATAATTTACTGAAAATTTAAAAACATAGCTGAAAATACAACTTGCTGTGTACCACCTGGGTAGTCTAATATGTACATCACATATTGACAACTCAGCGGACAAATTGAGTCAAAACTATTTAATTCAAAGGGATTTGAGGGAAATTTTAAATCCGTTTTAAATCCGTTTAAAACATGAAGAATTTTTTTTAATGTATCGATATGAGGGGCTGGAAAATCGATACAATATCATGGGAAAAAATATTGCAATACTCAGCTGTATTGATTTTTTTTGCACAGCCCTACTAGTTTTTGTCTTTCTTATGCATAGGCCCGTTAATATATAACATGATATGTACATATAAAGTGCAGGGAAATCATATGTCCTTCATGGGTGGGGCACAGAAAGGTCCCTCCCAAGGGTTTATGGGTAAAAAATGAGAAGCCTGTGGAATGACACAGTAAGTGCCTCACCTAATGTTCCACCATCACCATTGACTCAGAGTGTTTGAAGGGCGATGTTGTGAGACTGCAGGGAAAATGATATAGTATCAGTGTGCTGAACATTGAGAATCTATTTATAACAAGCAACACTGGAAACTGAAATTTGATCTGTACCTGCCCGATGAATTCTACATCCGACCCAAGTAAATAGCTGAATGATTGGACACGCTCAGTGATTTTTTTTTCTCTCTTGCATCGATGTCTGTGCCACATTTATCCGCGCTGCAACAACTTTCAGCGACTCCAGAATAGCTCTCTTCACTGATTCGTGGAGACAGATGTGCTGTTGAAGTGTGTGTGTGGAGGCTGGGTGTTTGTGAAGCCATACAATATTAATGAATACAATATTTCCATAGTGATAAACAACCCAGATTCATTAGCCTCGAGAGGAGCTTAGGCTTAGCTGCCAGCGAGAACCGACTTTGTCTTTTTCCTTTTGTGTTACATTTAGACTCCGATAGGTGAGTCAGACTGGAAGAATTCTCGGAGTGAGAAACGTGTGTGTGTGTGTGTGTGTGTGTGTGTGTGTCTGTGAGACTGAGGGAGATGTTTTCTTGATTGAAGAGTTTTTCAATTCCTTTTTGGTGCTCTCTTACTGGAGGTGAAGGGTTGTTACCTGTAGTCAAGGTTGACATGATGCCACTGGAATTAGTGCTATGGGAAAAGCTCTGTTCCTACACATGAGTAGAACATAACAGTGTGGAGAGATGGGATACAATGGTGGAAGACTATATATATATATATATATATATAATGTCAGATTCATATTTGTTTCTATCATGTTTGTATCCACATTCTGTTTAAGGCTTGACATATACTGTACACTGCCAGTCAAAAGTTTGGACACACCACATTTCTCTTTATTTTTACTATTTTCCACATTTTTGAATAATAATAAAGACATCAAAACTATGAAATAACACAATTGGAATAATGCAGTGACTAAAGAAGTGTTAAACAAATCAAAACAATCTAATATTTTAGATTATTTAAAGTAGCCACCCTTTGCTTTGATGGAAAGGAAAGGCTTTGGAAAGAAATTCATACATAGGCATCAACTTCACTATTTATATTTCTCTAAAAAACAAATTTCAAACATTTAAGCATAAGCCCTTAGATCAAAATGGCTTTAAGATAATGAAAAACATAGTACATTCAATCAGGTGTGTCCAAACTTTTGACTGGTAGTGTATGATGAGTCATTATTCTGTCCTGCCTTATTCATGTGACTAAAATATGTTATATTCAATCGAACCACATGCATCATTTTCCAAAATGTAAATAAAGATTTTATATTCTGCAGAGATTGAGATGTCCAAAGAGCAGCTTTGAAACTATCACTTATTAAAAACAAATCTGTTAGTTTGCTCTTCAGTTTAAAAAGATGAAAGCCGCACACTCTTGCTGCAATGCATCATTTTTAATTATCAAACACCAACCTTTCGGCTCACACCTTTTTCCTGGTGGATAAATACCTGTGCGTAAAGTTGTTCTTTTCTAGGCAAACGCACCTGGTAGTAATTAGTGCTTCAGAAGTATGTAGCTTTTCATCTTTTTATCATTTCTTTGTAGAAACACACATACACACGCTCTTCAATGCACAAATTATTGTTTTTGCCTTTCACAAGCAAAGAAACATGGGAAATCATATTTTAAGGATCTGATGTGATATCTTATCACAGTAGAATGCCAGCCTTGCCTCCAGTAATGACTGGTGTGTCCAAAAGGTGTTTCTAGATGTGCAGGTGACATAATTTGGCTGGGCAGAGAGAGACTAACATTTACAGATGAACAAGAGAAACTCTATCTATCCTTCCTGTTCTCCCCCAGGTGATGTCCCAGGCGGAGAGCCAACAGAAGAGCCTGGTCCAGTCCATCGACTCGCTGCCCACCAGAGGCCCTCTGTCCTGCCTGGACCAGGACCTGCTGCTGCTCAAGGCCACGTCCGCCGCCACCCTCAGCTGCCTGGGCGAGTGCCTGAACATCCTGCAACAGACCCAGAGCCACGGCCAGGCGCAGTCCCAGTCCCAGGCCTCCCAGCCTAACCACACCGCCCACGGAGCCCCCTCCGGTGAGTCCGCCCCGGGCCCTGTTCCAGTCCTGCTACTGGAGCCCCCGACCCCTCCGACCCCTCTGCTCCCTCTGTCCCCCCTGTCCCTCCAGTCCCCTCCTCCACAGCCCGGCACCGGCGGCAAGGGGGAGCTAGACTGTGGCCCTTGTCCTTACCTGATGGGGGCCATGAACTTGAATGTTTGTAGTAACTGTTGTTGAATGTTGCATTTAGTGCATTGGTCTGTTGTTTGTTTGTTTGTTTTTTTGTTTTCTGTTTCGGTCCATTCGTGTTTTTCTTTTTCTTTTTTTCATAGTTTGTAGTGTTGTTCTTTGTTGTGGTTGCTGGTGCCAATGTTGTTTTTTTTCCATTCATTGTTGTGTTATGTCTTGTCGTCAACTGCATTGAATGCTGATAGTTCCTTCTCAAAATGGTAACTTTGCCAGCACCAAGTGTAAGCATGAGTGAAAGTGTGTGAAAGTGTATTTATAGTCAATATTGTTTACAAAGGTTCATGACAGCATTTTAGACTCTCTCCCTAAGTGCATGTAAGAAGGAAAATGATGTGTGAATGAGAGAACCCAAATACAATGACTAATACTATGCACTTCTAAATCTCCTCAACGGATTAAGTCTTTGCCAAAGAAATCCACATTAGTGCCTACAAATGTCAGACCTATCTGCCATGTTTAATCCTCTCTGTGCCAGATCTAAATCGATCCAATAAAGCTCTTTCAATGCAAACCTTTTGCAGCCTGAGGGTGCTTCTATGTTTTCTATGCCCCCTCTATTGGGCATAATGACAAGGGTGGGTTTGGGAGGGGAACAGTCCTAAAGGTGGAAGGTAGACCCCAAATACTGGACAAGAATCAACTTGCCAGATAATCTGCAATCCATTAAATGCTCTGGACTAGTTCTGCTACTTTTCCCCTAGTCCAGGGGCATTTACAGGGAGACAAACCACACCCATGTTCTCCAGCAGGGTGGAGTCAAGCTGATTCAAGACAACAAGTTGCGGTCCACCTCCATCTGTGGCTCTCACAGGGGGTTCTGGGAAGGTCTCCTGAGTGGGCCTTGGGTCTGGGTTTGGGTGGGTCCTGGACCCCAGTCCGTCTGTCAGTCCTCACATGTTGTTGGTCTTCTCTTTGCGCCAACAGTCACCCTGCCCTGTACCTGTTCTTCAGACAGGGGGTGGTGCGGAGTGGGACCGCCGGGCCGCAAGTACAAACCTCTTTCCTTCCGCTGCCTGGCTGACAAGTCTTGTGGGGGTCCGGCCGCTCCCCGCTTCCGGCATGTACCCCCCACTCCCCAGTGACAGAGTTTATTTAGGACGCTCGGTTTTGGCCGAGCGATGGGTCGCGTGGCACACCGGCATGGGCGGCATCCAGATTTGATGCAGCTGATAAAGGGAGTGGCTGGCTGGTTGGTTGGTTGGATGGTTTGGTAATTCCCACACAGGAAAGCCTTGCCACTGCATGGGCAAGATAAGTCTCCAGTAGTGAGCCGAGCATGAGGGTCGGACCGAGCTTGGCTGGCACGCTGGTCCTTCCAGGCTCTTATAGCTACAAAACAACATGACAACCAGGGCCGCTCAGTTGAGTCTGTTTTAGTAATCAGAGTGAGTATAATGAAACTTTACAGATATTTGTAAACTCCCACCAAAAACCTGCCAGTCGCAAACCAGACCGCATATTATCAGTCACGGAGGATCTTGGCTGCTCGCTCGCGCTCTCTCGGATCCCCCCACCCCTCCCCTTCCCCTCCGTCACCCCCCATAAAGAGCTTGCTGAAGGCCCACCACACGTGGAGGATTTTCCTTTAAGGAATTGAAAATCCATAAAGGAATGAATTTGCCTTGCCACCAACTACTCCCCTAGCAGCTTGACATGGTGAATAAAAAAAAAGAGACATGCCTTGATTCATGTAGAATGGAGATGAGAGGCGAATGGCATGTCACTCCTGAAGAGAAAATGAATGGCAGACTGCGGTGTGCGCTGTGTTTGAGTGTGCGAGAGAAAGAGGGTGGTTGCATTGGGCAGGTGGACAGGAGGTGGATATTGGGTCAGAGAAGGATGTTAAAGCATCACAAAATATGGAACATTGATGTCACAGCCCAGAAATGGAAGGTAAAGCCATTGGACACACCTACTGCATGAATGTTTGTCTATCCACCATTTGTTCTGCACCGGCCTTTTGGTTCACCTGCATGCTCCCATCCAATGGCCCCACACACTCCTGCTCACTGAGGAGTGTTTCTACTTCTGGCGCTTTACTGTGACATCTCAGAGCAAAGTCTCACTTCCCCACAACAGTAGATGTACAGTATATCTGTCAAATGTAATGTTTAAGAAGCTGAATTGCCGTATTTGTAAACCAGTTGCCTACTTGTGAAAACGTCTTATTCTTTAGTAAAGCCTGGCTATTTCCAGAGATTTCTCCCCCCCTCAAACCCTTTCTTGAAATGCACTCAAAGAAGACCGTTAACCGTCTCTAAACACCTGGAGAATAACCTTTCAAAAGCCGGCTCAGAAATTCTATTTTCGTTCTATTAACGACAGCACACCTCTGCCTTGCAGCTTCCCCCGCTCATGTCTACACTGTACGTTTATGAAAGGACAGAACCGGCGAAGATGGGGCAGCTCACACTTTTAACGTCCCTGTCAGTCAGACTGTCAGTTGACCGGACCAGAGTGCCGGGCCTGAGGGCGATTTTTAGAGCATTTTGTCAGGAGCGACTAGCCTCAGGCGCTTCAGTCAAGCCGGCCTGTCTCAGCACAGCTTGCTTCTCACTAATGGATATCAGAGACTGGGCTCGGTGCATTAGACTTTTAACCTAATTTGAGTGCTGGGGTTGGAGATGAGGAGGGCCTTTGGTATCACTCAGAAAACAACAGAGTGAAATGGGATTGTGTATTAGAAACTTTTTGAGTGAAGAAGCGTATAACTTTTTCAGATGAGTGACGTTTTCCAAATCTCATTATCTGAGGACGGAGTTAGTGTTGCGTATAGGTAAAGACAGTAGAGGTTGAGTACTTTCAGGTGACACTCTTTAAACTAACTGTACAGCTGCAAGTATGTTGGCTAAGTTGGCATTTTGTTCTTTGAAGGCTTAGTTATGCGACACAGGTCGTAGAGAATGTAGATCCATTATGATTCTGTGTGTGATTTTGTTATTTGTGGCCTTGAGTCAACATGAATCATCGTCATTCTTGTCACTCCTGTATGTTTGACCTGAGCTGAGTCAATACATCGCAACGGGCCGGGGCATAATAATGAACACGTATTAAATTTGAACACACATGCACACCTGACACACACACACACACATACACGCACACACGCACATACATAATTTCCTGGTGTCTTGTCTCTGTGAGTCAGGAAGAACAGTCTCTGCGGCGCTATTTATGAGAACTTTAATATTGAATCTGTCAGAAAATACATCAGATATTAATATTCACCAGAACAGAGTGTGATATGAGTTGGAGTTTTCTCCCCCATCGCCCTTTGGCTCCCTTATTATCGCCATTTTCATGAGGGGCTTCTCTTTCTGAAGAAATTAGAATAGAACAAAATTGCAACCAAAAACAGCCACTAATACACACAGATCATATATTAGTAGGGATGGGACAATATATCGAAATTCAATATATCGCAATACAGAAATGTGACAATATGCATCGTGGGGCAGAACAATTTATCGTGATATTGGCTCCAATTTTTTCTGCTGTAGTAATCACAAATGAGACGGCTTGCCCAGTTTCACAGTTGAAATTATATTATTTGCACTTTGTAATGACATTTTTAAATTGTTGTTTACATTCTGGCAAGCCAATGCTGTTGCTAGAAAGATCTGTGGCTCAGAAATAAACGTAAATCTGCACAGTCAGACTTTGTTGTCACTGAACTTTTATCTATTACGCCGTATCGTGGTTGTATTGAAGCGTGAACCCCACATCACGTATCGCATCGTATCGCATCGTGAGATAAGCATGCGGTCCCATCCCTATATCTTAGTAAATCACAAGCTGTCCCTCCCCAATCCGGTTCACCAGAAGTCGGCAGTTGGCTCTGACCCGGCCTTGTTGTCCCGTTTACAGATGGTGTTCCTGTGTGGACTGTACCAAAGTCGCCCTCAGGGGAGCAGCTGAAGAACGGAGGTCTGACTCCTCTGCGATCAGCCGAGCCCTCCCCGGCCCTCAGGAAAAAGAGTCTGTCCCATGGTGCTGAGGTGAGACGGACTGCTTCACATTCTCTGACGTCGCCTCTCTCTCTCTCTCTCTCTCTCTCTCTCTCTCTCTCTCTCTCTCTCTCTCTCTCTCTCTCTCTCTCTCTCTCTCTCTCTCTCTCTCTCTCTCTCTCTCTCTCTCTCTCTCGCGCTCTTCTTCCCCACTCTGTTTTCTTGCTCTGCCAGTTATCTGAAGTATGAAGTATCTCAGATGTGGGGCTGTGATCCAAGAACACTTCAGGGCTGCACATTTAACCTAGAACATATTTAAATCTCTATATTGACTACTGCAGTTTCTAAATTGCAGCTGCAGTTTTTCTTAAAGGGAAATGTGTTTCAGACAATTTACCATACAAGGTTTATGGTGCAGTGCAGAATCCCTGGCCTACAAATCAAACCGAGCAACTCCTTGTTATCTCTCCTAATCTTACCCTTATTAAGTGCTGTTTGCAGTGGTACTATTACATTTAAAGTGTTCTTCACAGTGACTGTGCTAATCACATGCTATATAAATCTGAATGGAATAAACAGTCATTCAGTGCGTGTGCCTGTGCCATCTCTCTCTCTGAAACTCTCTCGGTGTGCCAACGGGCACAAAAACACATCTGTGGTGATGACGACGACGGGGCAGCGAGGAACTCTGCCTCGCTTTCTTTCATTCTCTTGCGTTGCCCTCGTTACCCCGCCAGGGAGGCACTCAAGGCTTCTGAAAGTTTTAACAGTGCTGCTGTCAAATAAGTGGGTCACGCAGTATAGAGCTGGAACTCAGCCGATCCCAGGAGGAGGGCTTTATAAATTCCTGCCTGCCTGCTGCAGAGAGAGAGAGAGAGAGGCTGCCTGATGTTTCTGACTGAGTCTAGACCTCCCTGTATCGCTGACACGAAATAGAGACCAGGTGACAAGTGACGTCATCGTCATTGCGTGTGTCTGTGTCGGGTGGGGAGCGGGGGGATGGGAGGGTGACGATGTTTGTTTAATTTTTGTCCCTAACGGAAAGCAGAACTCTTGATAATTTCCAGTTAAATAGCTGATCATTAACCCAACGCCAACTTTAAAGGAAAAATCCAGCTGAAAACACTTTGACACTCTTTAAAAAAACAGCTATTGGTGATGTATCTTGCATTTCTTGGCCCATTTTGTTGTTTGGTGGTGTATTTTTCTTATTCCCATGGATAACTCGTCAAACGAGACAATGTGACGTCACACTGAGGTAGTTGCAGCGCAGCTACAATGGAGTTTAATAATAGACAATTGACTGTCAAAAATGTCTAAAACATCAATTTTTAAATGTCAGGTTTTGGCAGCAGTCCCTCAGAATCAAAGAGCGAGAGCTTCTTTCTAGACTCAACATTTTGCACAGACGTTCAACAATCATACAGAGTAAAATCCATCGCAGAAGAGGCAGAGAGACCAATTTCTCCACCGACAGTATAGCCTCAGTAGACCATAATACAATGCAGCCATGAGACATGTTGGGGTTTGAGGAAGGATTCTCTCTTTTTCGCTCACTGTAGGAAATCACTAACTGAACTAGAAGTAGACAAGGCATGTTGAGGGAAATTCGGAACACCAAAAAAGTAAATTACAACACAAAACAATGCATTGAACTTCACAGATCGATGATATATAACAGTGGAAGAGTATCTAAGTGTGGATTTTTCCTTTAACCTTCACCTTAACCTCAATTAATTTTTGCGTTCACTGATTTTCAAAGATACAGCAGTTTTTTTTTTTTTTACTGTTTGACTCGGCCACAATGTGACCCAGTGAACATTTCTGAAACAGCTCTATGTTTGACGCTGTCATCTGATTATTCAAACATGGCGGAGTAATGGAACTCTTGAGCTATGAATAACAAGAAGAAGATTAATGGGGAAATTGTCATCTCAGCGACATTTACTGCCACGCCCGCTCATAACGCCCTGCTTCGTCAAATGTTAGATTTGTATCGTTACTTGTCACGAGCCTGTGTCATTAAATATTGAGCGAGCGTTGTGTTAAACACTCATGTCAGATCTTATAACATGCCTACACTCAGGCCTGTAATTTCTGTCTTGGTACAAAAGGAGGTGCGGGGACGGGGGGAGGGACATTTTGATCTTGATGTACGCAATGAATAAGCGGTCCTGTCTGCATGCCACAAGGGACTTACTGTACCAGCAGCAGTCTCTAACCAGCAGACATGTAATTTAGAGGCAGCGAGATGTAATCTGTCATGTTAATGATCATTTTCTATTGACACATGACTGTAAAATGGGTATTAAGGCTTCGCAGTGTCAACTGTTAAAACTGATGTACAGCTAATTGTCAAGCTGTTCAAAATTCTTCATGTGGAGAATAGAGAAGAGAGAAGGGGGCTGTCCACCATGGTAATTTGGCTCCTGTAATGACATTATATTATTATGATTTAGCAGACCTCAGCCAACCAGCTGCAGTGACAGTCCCGCCACTGTCAGTATGCTTCTGCTAATTAAACGGTGCTATTAGGGTAGTGTTGTCCACTAATGGCCGATGCTATGAATTGTGGGATTCCTTGCAACTTATGACTGTCAGCAAATAAGACCACAGACCACAAGAAAACTCAATACAAAATGACAATCTGGAACCTATTTAACCATCTAAGTTTTGGTCATATTCACATGTTTTGAAGAGATTTTGTGGAACTTTCTTAACCCATCGTAAATCAAAAAATATTTCTGTTTATTCCAGCGTTTATAGACATCACAAATGTAAAGAAAAGGATTTATAGCCTCAAAACACATGCAAATCATGTTGAGTGAAAAACGTCTTTAATCCAATAAATGTAATGCTATGTAAACAATTTCAGTAGTTGAAGTTGTAGAATGCACTATAATGAAATTGTTTATTTCAAAAAAAGTATCCATTTAGTATCCATTTTGGAAAAAATACCCTGAAATCTTCTCTTACTCTCTAAAATATAGAGGATCTTGTCTTTAAGCAAGGACTGAAGTTACCCTAACTTTGTGCTATCTATAGTTTTGTGAGAGTAGACATCATTTTGGAGCAAAACTCTTAAGGATTGGGAGTTTAATTCAGACTTTTTCACTTCTCTATCATGCCTCGCCCTTCCTCCCCCTCTGTGCCTGTGTCTGTTTCTCTTGCCGGTTCTGCAGTGTGAACCAGATTTCATTAGTGTCTTCAGAGCTGCTCTGTCCAGCGTCTGAAGCAGAGGGCAGAGAGATGCAGATGCAGTCCAGATTGCTGAGGCACATTAGTCCGACTTGACTCTTTTATTCATCTTCTAATGAAATTCGGCAGCGGCACCCAATCCTGTCTGATTCCTCTCCGCCCAGTCAGGGTGATATGATGTCTGATGTTATCTTCTTGTCTTGTGTGTGAAGGAGATGGGGAGGTTGAGGAGGGAGGGAGGAGGAGAGATTCACTAAGGTGATATTTAGGTAATGGAGGACAGGGATCGGCTGTGTTATTGGGATAATAATTTATCAGATGTGTATGTGTTGGCACAACAGAGATTAAGTTTATAGAAGTTGGAAGGATGGTAAGCTTGCCACCTTGTGGTATTAAAACACAGTGCAAGAGTTAGCCATAAGATGCTTTGGGTTTCTGGATCGGATGGCTTCTGGTCCTCTTTTCTTTTTACTTGTCTCTACTTAGATATTCTTAGATTGCTGTGTGTTTTTTGGTCAGGTGTCAATGTGACTCTTCTCCTTAGATAAAGGATAAAATGTGCAGTGCAGTATTCAAGCTCAAGGTCAGCTCATACTCTGATAAACAATTCAAAACCTTGGTCAGCTGCCAAAGTCCCATCTTGCATGTGGTGCAAGGAGTAAAATATGAAATAGCCCCAGAATAATCAAGGCTTTCTGTTTGAATCATTCAGCACCACAGCGGTGCGTTTGATATTCTTTTTTATTATGCGGTGCAACAAGAGAAAGTACTTGCTCTCTCCTTTATCATCACCCGGCATGTGGCCAATCCATAGCTGTGGGAAAAGGGGAGTGAAAAGTGCTGGTGTTTGCAGAAATCAGGTGGGTTTATGCATTTCCAATAGCACCAGTGCGGTCCCTTGCCAGATATTAGACCCGTCCACTGCATTACTATGGATGCGGGTTGCTGCTGTAGAAGAGAGAGTTAATGACAGACCGTCAGTCAGTTCTGTAGCACCAGTGAAGCACAGAACAGGAGTGTAAACCTGCCTGTGGCTTGCTGTGATGCTGCGGAATAAACTGGAGAGAGACTGTTGGCTTGGTGCTTTCCTTCTGCTGCCCACATTTATCTGTAAAAAATGAATCCAATTTATTTTCTTTTTTGTTCATTATTTTGATCAGTTAGACTCAATATTCTCTTCTCAGTCCTTTGAGACATGCTTGTGATAAAGGGCTATAGAAATAAACAAACTTGAACTTTACAAGCACAGAGTCAAAAGGTCAG